>NC_050481.2:58678676-58801148 GCF_012460135.2 Molothrus ater | reverse complement strand
GAGCTGACCTCAGCTCATTAGTGATGGAAAATTAATAGTTCCAAAATGCCCATGAAATTGTATGGTGATCTTGGTTCAGCTGCCAGTGTCAGTGTGGTGATCAGAGAGCACACCTGGCCTCCAGGCAGGTGGGGCACTGCCTTGGTGAGGCACAGCTCCTCAAGGGCAGCAGGTCCCTCCCAAGGGCTACTTGGCTGAGAAGATAATACATGTGTTATTATAATTCACAGTCTTTGTCAGTTTTTCATTTAATGGTATTTTAGCAATTCTTTGAGAGATGTGGTACCAGTTCTCTTGACTAATCTAAATTATATGTACTTCAAGGAAAGGTTCCTCTCCTTCCAAAACATGCAGTTTTGTTTACTGCACAGTCTAACCACTTGCTCTTTGGGTTTTACTAAATAAATTCTATTCTAAATGTACATTTCCAAATATAGGTGACACCAGAATCTAGACAACCATCCCATGCTATTTCTTTTTCACTGTATTTGTAACATTCAGAGGTAATTTCTGCTACAAATCCTTACTTTAAATGGTATTTATTTAGTGTCAAAATAAATATTTCTGAAGGGTGTTCAAATTTGATGAAGTTTCAAGATTATTATATTTTATTTATGAATCAAAAATGTATGTATTTTTCTGAACAAAAAATAGAGCTCTAACTCCAATTCTCTGTGAACAGCTGTTGTGCACTCCATTGCACCTTAGCTCAGGAACTGACAAGTAGAATGTCTCTTTACAAAAGAATAGTAATGGATATGTACATGATCAGCTATGTTGTATATTTTAGATATGATTTGACTTGCACATGGATGTACCAGCATCTTCAGTGCAGGAAATTGAGGTCAGCACACATTTGATCAGTTTTGAAGTGTTTCCATTGTCTAATCTCCTCAAACACTGTCAAAATATGTAAAGTGATTTAGAGTGGCCTAGATTCTTAGTAAGGTGGTAAATGTTAAATTAAGAGTATTGAGCTGATTTGAAAGCAGTCTTTCTACATTAATTGTTTTTTAAATATTTTAATTAAGCTTTCCCCTTTATTTAGTTCCAACAACTTCCTATGTATGCATATTACAGGGAGACACATACATGCACACATTCTTTTCAAGCTATTTGTTCCAGTTCAACTAAAAGATGTCTAATCAGTTTGAGTTCATTTGAAATGAAATGGCCAAACTGACCTGAAAAATGTTTCCAACCATCTTTAAAGCTGCGTTTAAGCTACACTTCAAACTGAGCAGGTGCACCTCTTCCTTGAGAATTTCCAACTCAAAGGCAAAGAAACACCATTTTCCATGTATACAGGGCCCTGGGCACAAATCCTTGAAAATGTTGTCCTTAAAATTTATTCTGAAGTTCATTGTAGCTGCAGCATAATGCATTTACCAACATGCTTTAGTACAGTAAATGCCTTTTGGGCCATCTCATTCCATTCCATAATTGTTTTCCGGGGAAACCCTTACCCTCTACTTGATTTATGCAATACAGATGGTAGGTAAAACTTGAATTTTTATTGATGCATAGTAATATCTTTCTCAGCACCCTTAAAGAAAGTAACATAATTCTTTAAGACATAATATTACACTTAGGAATTGCTCTAGAGGGTCATCAATCTTTTGTGAAACTCTTCCAGCACTCTGCTAATGTTAAATAAACCATGACTAGAATGAAATTCAAAATAGTTTGAGTGATTTCTGCAAAATGTTCTCCATTTGCCAATTATGTAGCACTATATTTCATCCTATCAGTTATTCATTATTCTTTGCTAAAAATACATCAATGGCAAGGATTTTTGTGAGTTTCAGAAGAATTACAGATGACCCACTTCATGAAAACCAGGCATTATTTTATAAAACATGACAAAGCTGATAACTAAGTGATGATGAAGTGGTATTTGTTTATAATTTTTGTTTTCTTGATAAGAAACAATATTCAAGCCCAATGGGAAGAGTGTTTGTTCAAAGCTATTTTTTGAAAATGTTGACTGGATCTCTGAGCTTATGCCTAATTCACACACCAGCTAAGATGGTCCTTAGCTGGTACCAGAGTTCCAAAAGGCTAAATACAAAAAGTATAATCTAAATATGTTGGTCTAATATCTAAAAAGGCCATACCCATGTCCATATTCTTTCTTCACAAATATGTTTAAAATACTTTATTTGCTTCCATGATCATAACCTTGCACCTCCTCATGCCAGCTTTTCCTTTAGCTTTGTCATTTTAGCTCAAATCCTAAATTGGGACTTTTAAATACAGCCTGAGTTCAGCCAAGTAAAGTTCATTTTAAAGCATTCTAGGCATTTTTATATGTGTATAGTTGGTGGGGTGTTTGACTTAGATTCAAACCTCAAAGGAACTTCCTTTCAAATCCCACATTCCCAGGAGCTCTGACCCAGGAATAATGATGTGCCTGGCTCTTCATTCTGCAGATTGAAGGCATCAGCCTGGACCTTGAAGAGTTCTTTGCCCATACAGAAAGCTGAGTAAAGAACCTGTTTAAGGCTCCAGTGTGATGTCTAAAATAAAAAATAAAAGCAAGACCCTAAAATAAGTTAATAAGGTGGGTGCATGGGAAGCCAAAGTCTTGATATATCTTTTTTTTTGTCATTCTCTTTTCTGACCCCATAGGCAACCTTGTCCCAGTTTAACAGGGAAAAAAATCTTGATGTTGCTCACAGTATGTTACATACCATCCTTATTACCACTGAAAATCAGAACACACTGACATGGAAGGAGGTTATGATTTGAAATATCTCAATTTTTTTCAGATTTCCCTTAGTAGTTGATCTTTCACTACAGTCTCTTTGATATGAAGAGAGGACAGATATGAGAGGGGACATTTTCTTCTTCTATAGTAAAAAATGGTGTGATCATTCAGAGATATAATTAGGTATTGTGCTTTGATTTGTATGCTTGCTGAAGGTCTTTAAGCTGTCCTTCTTAATACTAAACATTCAAAAATGATGAAGAAATCTAGTTTCCTAAAATATACTATATGAGATAAAAAAATAAGAAAGCATGCAAAATAACTCAGGACAGTTTCTTTAAATACTGGAAAGAAAATAACAAAGTTTATCTCAAATAATACAAACTATTTATGTTCACTTTTTTATTAGTTTATGTCAAATCAATTAAGAGTTTATCTTGTGTGTTTTACATAGTGATTTTCCATTGACAAGGCATACACGCAGACACACCCCCCCCCCCCCCCCAAAAAGAATCCTAAAAGCACTGGCTCTTTAGTCTTTGTTATCCAGGCTTTGATTCCCAGAATATATCCCAAATACATCCACATCATGCAGTGGAAATCAGCCTAACATTTTAGAATAAGCCCCAAAGTGCTGGCATGGTGCAGAGTTGTTCAGGCTGATCCCCACGGAGAGATTAAAGTGCTCTCAGGGCACAACTGACACTTCTGCCTGTGATTTCATGGAGTGCCACCTCCTTTACATCCCAGCTGAGGCAGCTTTGCACCAATGTCCTTCGGAAAAAACACACTCATGCATTGGTGGCAGACAGGCAGGAGCACAAGAGAATGGCTGTGGCTGGGAAACCTTGCCATGATCTCAGGTCTGAGGAGAATCATAGGGAATGAAAGATGATAGCAGACCACAGAGTTGTGGGAAGACGAATAAGAGCTTCATGATATAGCTTCATAGAAACAGAAAGTTGGAGTGTAACTAGAGGTAAATGTGATGTTGACCTGAATCCAGCAAATTGTTTTTAATTTTCCAAAAGAAGATTCCATAAAAATCAAATAATTCATGTTGGACAAAACCCAAATTTTAATGAACTGTATTTCAGTTGAAGGTATTTGACCAGTTCTTACAGTTTATAAAATTTACAGAGACATAAGGAGTGGATCGAAGTTCACCATCTGCTACTGTAAATAAAAACTTTTATTCTAATGTTTAAAGAAAATGGGGCAGCTGTCATGACATCCCTCACACATGATTAAATCAAAAGCCTTCAGCACCTGTAGAACTGACACTTTACTGCAATCTCAACACGTGAGACTTGAGTCTGGAAGTGATAATCTTTTTTCTTACTGTAACAGGGCAAGGCATGCCTACACTGCAGAAGATAAATTATTAAAAAATATTTATATGCTAGAATTTCTTCACCAGAGAGAGAGAAAGCATTGCCCTCAGTAGATGTACAAAAAATGACTAATAATGAATTAACCTATTATTCACAAGAGAAGAACTACAAGTTCAGAGGCATAATTTCTTCTCTCTTGAGAAAATAAAATAATAATTTGCGATATACTTTTTGAATCTGAGTTGACTTAAAATAAAAAATCAGAACTTTCCTTTCATGAATGGACAGTGATTTTTAAAAGTAAGTTATTGAGAAATTTTTTAAAAATTGTCTCTTGTGTCTCCAAGTAATTCATCTACTTCACAAAAGAATACCTCTCTTCTCTGAAAGTCATTGCCTAATTAAAACTCATAGTACTGTGTCCTTTCTGGTTATGGCTCACTTTTTCCAAATTGTAAGAAAAAAAGCTATATCACTGTATCTGTAGAGCAGCATTTTTTCCCCTGGAGATTTACTTTCAAGGAGAAGTCTGAGTAGCTCATCTCACTTTCAAAGCCTGTTTGAAATGCAGCTTGAACTCAGTGAGTTTGGTTTAGTGCAGGTGCTCTTCCTGCTTTATTATGTCCTTGATTATTTTCAGCATAATGACAATTTTCATATTAGTCTTTCTACAAGAAGGTGAAACACTGGCTAGACTGGTTCAAAATTTAAAACAGCTTTGACAGGCCTGACTTTTCACTGACAAAAGTAAGCTGTTTAAGAACTACACTCAAATTTACAGGTAGAGACTAATGAACTCATCACAACTGAAACAGATGGCACAGCCCATTTGCCAGCCAATTAACTTTTGTGGAGCACTGAAGAATCATCATGAAATAGAAGTAATCTAGAAAATATGGAAGACTCCTGACCTAGATTTAGGATGTATTTTTCATTTTAATTTGATTTATAGGGTTTCTTAATTTTGTCACACAAAAGATAAGATACATAAAGATTTAAATATATATATATATATATATTTATATTTAAAGTGGGCAAGTCAAATAATGTTGTAATGTAGAAAATATTTATAAGCAGAATATAAACAATCCTGAGCTGTGTGCATTTGAAATAATTTATGGAAGTTAAATCCTGTGATTAAATGGTAATTTGAGGTAAGTAAATTTCATCATGAAATCACTTTCAAGTTACTTAAGCTACTTTGTACAAGTACGTAAACTACCTCTATAATTCTTTTAAGAAAGGTTATTCCATTTTTCAATGGAATCAAGGATAAAAGATGGCTGAAGTTTCCTTTTAAGTTAAACAAAGAAAATTACTGTTTTCTTTTGTATAAAAATATATGACTAAGAAAAACTAGCTCATGAGATCCTCCCCATTGGCTATTTCATGTTAAGTGTAATTCAAAGTCTCATTATAAAGTTTGACCCAGAGGCTGCTGCTTCCACTCAGTTGATATTCATTCACTCAATAAGCCACCTGAAAGACAGTAATTTAAAACCTGGGGGATGCCTCACTGTATGATATATGTAAAATTATTTCTGTTTGGAGACTCATCCTTTTTTGCTTTCAACAAGAAGAAAAGTTTGTATGTGAGAATATCTATAATTTCTGAGTCACACACTTCCTTTTGTAAGGCAAAATACATCTCACAAAATCAATTAAGCAGTCAAATAGAGGACTGTAAATTATTGTAAATTATTATCGTTGTGTAAATTATAAATTATTATCATTGTGTAAATTATCAGTAATTTATAAGTGCTAACCATCCAAAATGTATCCATAATTTTTTCAGTATTCATTTCCTAACATAATTTTTTATTAGATCCAGTTAAACACAACAACTGATCACATTCAATTCTTTTTGAGGGCTGTTAAGTGAAATTGAAACCATTATTAGAGTAAATTAGAATTATTCAGAATTTAAAAGTTCGGACTGGGTTGAAAATATATTTCTTACAAATGAAAATGCTTCTTAACTAGTTTCAAAGGACCAAACTAATATGATTCACATGAAACAAGGATTAAGAATTATAAATCGAATATGATTTTGTCTTTATCTACTGTTATGATTTAGGAATGGCAGTCCCTAGTGTAGTTTTTCCACCATGAGTTTCAACCACATTGCCACTTGCTCCCTCCCCCCTGACCCTCCTCTTTCTGCTCTGGCAGGATGGAGTTGAGAACTGGAGGCACAAGAAAGGAAAACCATGGTTTGAGAGAAGAACAATTTACTGGAAACAGCAATGAGATAAGGAAACAATAGCAGCAACAATACTTGTCCTGGGTTGGGTATATGATACTTGTATCCATAATGGTTTGTTCTCTTTATGTTGGATAATAAGTTTTGCACCTTTAAGACTTGTTCCAGAGAGTGAAGGGGGGAGAGAAGAAGCACAGAGTTTGTTTTCAGAACTGCACTCACTCCTCCACGTTCCTGCTCCTGGACTGTGCTGTCTGCGGATGGACAGACAGCGGGACAGAGCTCTCCTTTGCTCTTAGCTAGTTTTAGCTAGCTGAGGCAATGAAGTTCCCTGGACTGTGGTTTTCTTTTTCTTTGGACCTGTTTGAACCTGCTCTGGACTGAGCACCACAGGGTAGCACCAGCAGCTCACACCTGTGGGCACCAGGCCGGGCCTGGGCCGCGGCATTTCCAGCACCGGAGGAACTGATGAGAGACTGAGTGAGCTGAGCTGCAGCCCAGGGAGGGACTCTCTGAGTTCATATTGTTCATTTTTTGTACTAGTGAATGCTTTACCTATTAAATAAGCAGTTTTTTTCAACTTTTCTCCAAGAAAATCTTTTTCCCACACCAGCTGGGGGAGGGGCTGCTTGAATTTGTTTTTCTAGAGAAACCCCTTTAGAGGCTTTTCTCCCCAAATTGCCCTAAACGAGAACAATATTAATACCATGAGTATTAATATTATAGTACAAAGAAATTATTTACACAGAAAACCCATGACAAACACTGACCCCAGCACTGCTTTCTCCCCCTAGAAGGAACGCCCTTCTCCTCAGAAGCAGACCACTATCCCCACCCCGGCAATGACAGTAGAGGATGCAAAATCACATCTGGGCCTTAGCCATGCCTCCCTCCCACCCACTGTAAAAAATTAATCCTATCCTGGCCAAAACTTGGATACCTACACGTATCTAAAACCTGCAATATATGAACTTACTCCAAAAAAGCTTATCACATGTGGACAGGTAATCCTAAAGTATTTTACCCAATTAGGGGTGAACTTTTTCCATTTCTCTTTTTGTTTTCTTATAGACTAGTGGTAATACAGTCAGAACTGCAGCACCAAGCACCTGATGTTAGTCCTGACTTGAAAACATACTTAAAAATAAATGATGTAAAAATGAATAATAAAAGAAAACCAAAACAAAACTAGTTTCCTACTAGATCATTTTATATTTTCATCATGCCATAATATCTTCTACAATTTTTCCCATCTGGTTACAATCTTACAATTCACCATATTTATTTGATAGCATTTATTATTAATTACTATATTAAACTTTTACCTTCAGGGAATGTCCAAAAGAGTCAAGGCGAGAAAATTGAATTTATGAGTTGAATCTAACCCGTATAAAATCAATAAAAATCCACAAAAATCATAACACTTCTCACAGAAACAGAACTCACTAGATAATTGTTCATTTCTAAGCTTGATGTTTCCTGTCTGGGTCATTTTAAGCAAGTATCAGTAGTTCCTATCCCATCCTTCTTTACTTGTTTAGAGCAATTGTTACACACTGTGCTGGTTTTGGCTGGGATGGATTTCATTTTCTTCATAATAGCTGGTATGGGGCTATGTTTTGGATTTCTGATGAAAGAGTTGGGAACTCGGGATGTTTTAGCTACTGCTGGGAAGAGTCAAGGTCTTTTCTGCTCCTAACCCCACACCACCAGTTGGAGGCTGGGGGTGCAAAAGGATCTGGGAGAGGTCATAGCCAGAACAGTTCATCCCAAGAGACCACAGACATGTTCTGTATCATATTGTGCCATGCTCAGCAATAAAACTCTGGGGAAGGTGGACAGAGGAATTACTGCTCAGGGCCCGGCTGGGCATCACTTGGTGGTGAACAACTATTTTAATTTGCAGCACTTCTCCTTCTTGGGTTTTAATTCTCTGTCCTTGTTATTTCTATTTCATTACAACTGATATGTATTATTTTTGTGTTTTATTTCCATTGTTAAACTGTTCTTTTCTCCACTCACAATTTCTTTCACTTTTATGCCTCCAATTCTCTCCCCCATCCCACTGGTGTGGAGTGAGTGAGTGAGTGAGTGAGTGAGTGAGTGAGTGACTGACTGACTGACTGACTGACTGACTGCCAACTGACTGACTGACTGACTGACCGTGTGGTGCTTAGTTTCCACCTGGGATTCAACCATGACACCTCTCTTCTTAAAGTAGTATGAAGTTTATGAAAACTGTATTATGAAATGCTGTAATGCACCGTCAGACAGCAGGCAGATGCAGGAATGAAATTTCAGAAAGCCATCTATTAAAAAAAAACAAACAAAAAAATCCAACCAAAAAAACCACAAAAAAAAGGCCATACTTAAGGCAGATAATTTCAGCATGAGAATGAGTGAGTCAGTACTATTAGCATATACTTTAGGGCATATTGCACTGTGATAAAAGAATGAGAAAAACAGGAGAGTAAAGGGCTTTTCCCACTCAGTAAAAAAGGAAAGGAAGGAATCTGAATACCGACCTCAGAAAACGAAGTAATATTTTCCTTTTTTAAGACAGAAAGTCTGAAGGAAATATGTCAGCAGCTTTGATTTTTAAACAGGCCAGGAAAATGACAGCAAAACAACATGCACACTTCCAAAGAGACCTACCAAGGCAATCGATCAAGTGCAAAAAGCAATATTGAAGCAGGTGCAGGTCCTGGAAAATCACAAACAAGTTTATGAGATACTGACATTACTGAAAAAAAAACCCAGAGTGAATATAAGGCATCCATTGCAATTGTAAAGAATAATAAGGACGGAACTTTTGAGACAGTTACTTGTCAAAGCACAAACATTGCTTACAGTGACCCTCAAGCACTAGATTGACCTGGTTTGCAAACAAGTGGTGAAGTTATATAATATAACAAATATGTGCTGCTCTGATGGAAATATTCAAATAGGGAAATGGGGAAATCAAGGTTAAATTTAGTGGGACAAAAAAAGTCATAGACATTGCTTGGAAAAAGCTGCCTGAAAGTTGTTTACAGAAGAGAGAAGTTGAACTAGCTCATCCTATAGCTGCAAAGAAAAATCAATTGAAATAATGGTGGTATATCAGAGAAAGTGTTACCTGTTTCCAGAAATACTACAGATATTTTCTAAAAAGCATAAAAAAATTGCTGTAAAGTGGTCTGCAATGTAATGAAAGCTGAATTGTTGGAAATGCCTCTAAAAGGTGAAAGAATATGAAGATAAATCAAGCTTACTTATTCTTGAAGTCATGTTCCTTAAGCTCAACTTTCACACCACAGGGAGAGAACCAGTGAGCTACTGCTACTGCAGAAGCAAGGACTAAAGGGCATTTGATCTCATGAAAACCTTTTCAGAAGTGGTCAGAGTACAAAAACAAGGGGTTTAAGGTTATTTTTTTCAGTGTCTGTCTTTTCACAATCACAAATGAAATTTTTGTTGAAGTATTTTCAACAATACATTTGCTTTCTGGCAGTACTGCAATGTGGTGCCTTCCTTGAGACCTTCTATGATTTGAAAATCTTAAATCCAATGTTTTCTTCAGATTCCCCTGTTACTTAGATTATAGCAACAATATTTCAAGATGTTCACTGGATGAACATCAGAGAGGTGGTCAGCATGACAATCTGTAAAAGGCATAAGAAAAAGGGTATTGGAAGTTTGAAGCCATTATAATTTATTTACTAAAACCATTATGAACTGCTTGTACCTAGACATAGTTTAAAATTTTTGCAAAATTGCTTTTTCTTGTCTTTACAGTCTAAAATGCATTTTGGATTCTTATGTGGTAGTACAAAATGAATCAAAGTTTGATTTTCACTGACAGTCTCATTGAGAGAGAAAATAATTTCATGATAAACATTACTTGAGATTGCTATTGATCCTAATTTGTACCAATCAGTCCTTTTCCAGCACAGAACACTCCTTTTCTGTCCTTTAAAACAGAATTGCTAACAACTCTTAGTTATTTCCCCATCCTTTCATGTGCAATCAAGATTAGATGCCAATCTCAACAAATAAATGTTATTGAAAGTGTTAACATCACATATCAACATTTTTAAAGACTGAAAGTATTATACCAGATGTGTTTTTTTTATTTATCGAATATTAATTCTTACTTTCTACATCAATAACTGTAGAAGAGGAGCAATTTGAATCATTCCCAGTGTTTTCTTTTTTATTATCTTTTTGACTGAGTAGCTAGACTGGAAATGTACTAAAAACAGTCGGGTGATTTAAAAGCTAAATTTGAAAATTACTTAGCTATTTTGATGGCTAAAAATCATAGAATATCAAATGCAAAAGGCATCAAATACCTTTTGAAAATCAAACTCAAAAATTCCTCAAATGTTCACCCTATAATAGCATAATTTTTATTCATAATCTCTGATCTGAATATTCTGAATATTATAATTTTATATATATTTACTGCTTAGAAATACAATCTAGCTCCATATTCACCTACCCTTCATATGGCTTCAGAGCAAGTCAATATTATTCTTTTCACTTTTTTAATAAAAAATAATTTTTCTTTGATTACATTTGAAATATGACATGGATATGAAATAATTTAGGTAATTGGCATATAACCATTTCTAAGAGGAAGTGTGGACTACACGTGGTGTATCCTTCCCACTTTCTAGTCAGTATATCTTAAATTTAAATTTATGCTGGCAGTCTCTCACAAACCTATTCAGAAATTTGAAGATTGTTCTGGCTGTTTGAAGTGTGACAAAATGGTGTGTTTCCTCTGAGTTATGTGAAAAAAAAGATAAATCATGTCATCTTAAGAGCAAGGAAAATCAGTGCTTAAAATTGCTGCCACAGTAAGGCCTTTAGTGAAGGAACTTGATGCATCTGATGAGCATCTGTCACTTCCAGAACTCTGAATATACATGGAAGAAACAGCCTTAAGACAAAAAGGAGGTTAGAAATTGTATCCTTGTCCAAAAAACAAAGACTTGCCTTGTACCTTCTGCATCTGTCTCTGCTCTTACACATATTTTGGTTCTTTGCACTGTCCTGTCTGACTGTGTTAATCGGCTCCAATCAATCTAAATATTTCTCAGTGGCATTATTAGTCCTGTTGTCATTGCCAGTTTGCAAGTGCACCCCAGTACTTTTTATTCATGCTTAGATAACATGTATCATAAAAACAATTCCATTGTTCTAGTTCAATACACTAGACTTTATTGCCTGCTGTTAGAGCTGTGTGGGAAAATTTTATTGAAACAAGCTTTTAGTACAGAAAATAAAGACATTTTCAAAGTGAAAATGACCTTTCAAACCTCAACCAGTTCTTTTTTTGTGGTTTTTTTTTTTTTTTTTTGTAATGCAAGTGTTTCCACTCTCAGATATGAGACCTCCAGCTCACTTAGGTTCCTCTCTGTAGCCTCACATGACTTTTCTCTCTTTCCTCATGATTCCAGCTATTTCTTGTGTCTTACCAAATCATGTATTAAGCTGAAACTTTGCAGGACTTGGAATGTTGTGTCAAATTTTCACCTGGGGAGCTTCCCAGTCTGGTACTGTGCTGCTGAGTGCAGCTGCTTGGAGTTCCAGACATTCACTGAAGATAGAATTGGGCCTTGCTGGCCTCTCATAGGAGCTGAATAAAATCCCTGGTAGTCAGTGGAGCTAAGAATGAAATATCTGATCTAAAAAAATGAGCTTAAAAATGTGTCTTGGAGGCATACCACATCCATTTTACAGCATTCTCAAGGGAATGAGATTTAATTGGTAGTTGTTGGAGAAGAATAATGACAAAAAGATGGAATTACCTTTCCCTGAACAAGCTAGAAATTTGCAGTGCTTGCTTAAGAAGAGAGAAGTGATCCAGCCTTCCAAGAAAACTATCTCTGAGACTAGAATAGTAAAAGCATATATTGAAATGAAGAGGAAAGTGTTTATGAGAAGTGTATATGAACCACAGTGTTGGAAAAATGAGGAAATTACTCAAATCTCAGTACAACCAAATAAGACAAGTGTGCCTCAACTTAATTAAACATCAGTGCTTCAGAGAGATTTTCTGCCCACTGCTTTCTGATTTATTTTCAGAGATGAAGCTTAGATTTTGTTCCCATGCTTGGGTAAATCTAGTGCAGCTAAATTGATTCATACTTCCATGGCAAAAAGTCCTCATGAAAGCTCCTAGTGAAAGTCCAGACTCTGCCAGAGTATTCTACGTGGTACATATCTCATTCCTTCTCGTACTTTTTTTGGTTTTTTTCTGAAGGCCTCCCTCCACACAATCAGTTTTGTACTTAACATTAGAGCAAAATACAACCATGCCCTATATCCCTATTATGTAGTAAGAGGTGCCAGTGTTTTCCTCCATCTTTTAAGAAAAGACTTTCACCTTTTCTTAAGAAAAACATGGTGTGAAGGAAAAGAGGGGAGACAACCCTGTGCGCTCTGGTTGCCCCTGGGAGCTCAGACATAGACTCCCTCCTTTGTAGGGGGAGAATCCTTAGATCAAAAAACCTATTCTAGATGTTTATGTGCTGAAAGCCTTATCTTTTGGCCTACAGCAGGTACAAAATTGGGAAACACTGAAAATGGTATGCAATTCTTTACTGGTCTGAAGATGCTTCCAGTGATGGAAGAGCAGGAGGAGACTGATGTGAGGGAAGGGTTGTGCAGAATGTGCCTGCTGGGGGTTCCTTACAGCAGTGCACGCTGTAATGTGGATTGCAGTCACATGAGCATACTGGACAAGATTTAACATGCTTCTAGTGTTCCAGGCACTAATATTAGATCTTCCTTGAACAAAACACACCCCCAACATTTTGAAATTCATTAATTGGAACACTTCCACTGTGTTAATTACCCCACATGAAGCACTCAACCCCAGGTTTGCAAATTTCAAACAAAACCCAGGTATATTCTGCATCCCCTGGAGTTCACAGCAGTTTTCCAACATACACTGAAAATTATTTTGAAACAAAAAATATTCAAAGACATTTGAGAAAAATCTGCCTGAGTGTACAAGGAAAATGCAGGGCTTTTGCCCTTTCATATTTTTGTTTGTTTCCAAAGTTTCACAGCCATTAGGAATACTTTGCCCCCTTGAGGCTTTTGCTGGCTCTTGGCAGACTGGTATTTTCCCTACACAGCAGGCACCGACAGTGACAAGTGAGAGCATTGACTCACTGCTTCTGGCTACCTGCTGCCTTTCTTCTCCTGTTTCCTCAGGAACAGAGGCTGATCTATGAAAATAAAACAAGAGGAAATGATTCTGCAATTAATATTTTAAACCCTGTGCCTTTATTTCCATTGCATTTTTAATATTTCCTCTTTTCTTTTTTTTATTTAAGAAAAGTCTTTTCTAAAAGTAAGATGGCATATTACTATTTTGTCTGCACACCTGAGATAGGTGATTTCTCAAGGGAATGTGTAAAATTAATTATGACTGTGCATTTGCTGAGTGTCTTAAAACTCAAACTTCATCAGCCAAACAAATGCATCTGTTCAGAATAACAGATTGTTAGCTCACGATAAGGTGCAGTGTCTTTTTCCTCTACCCAGCCAACAGGCTAGACAAAAGAAAAAAAAAAAAACAGAAAACCAAAACTGCCAAAGTTCTCTCTCCTGGGCTTTCCTGCTCTTTCTGAACTGTGACTGCACAGCACTTGGAATTTTTTTGTCTTTGTCCCAGTGTCAGCCATCAGCCCTTTTAAAGCTTCTCTCAAGTAACTTTGCCCTTTAATGAGAGGAGTTTGCATTAGTACAAGAACTTTTAACCTGACTTTTGTTTGAGGTTTTGGTGGGTGTTTGCTATTTAGGTTTAATGAGCAGTGCAAACAGCAGCCACCCAGGAGAGTGCTGTAAGAACATGCAGATTATTTATTCAAGTGATTAGTAAACAAAGAAAGGGAGAGTTACAAGTTCAAACCCAGATCAAGACACCTGTCCCAGTCTTAATTTTAAAAGTAAAATCCATTTTCAGCATGTTCCATAGAGAAGGTAAAATAACAATGGTAAGGATTTATTAAGGAATATGGGAGAAAGGAGTTTTGTCTTGTTGTTGGGTTTGCCTCTCTTTTTCTTTTTCTTTTTCTTTTTCTTTTTCTTTTTCTTTTTCCTTTTCTTTGTTTGGTTGGTTTTGCTTTTAGTTTTGTCTTCTTTTGGTTTTTTTGTTTCTTTTAATCTTGTTGTAGAGTCTTTGACTATTGATACTTCAATGAGCAGTAACACTTTGGGAAGATTTTACTTTTACTGGCCTGTGTGTAAAGAGATGCCTGACCATCAAGGCCATCACTGTGGTATTTCTGAGTCACACAGTAACAACATTTTTGAAATCTGGTCAAAATACTTGGGTTGTCTCATTTATTCAAAATATTAATCACATGAACAGCAATGATCAAATTCACCTCAGGTGATGCAGGCAAGGCAGGAAGTGGTAGTCAGAGAGATGATAATCACAATGCAAGGAAAAGTGCATCTAAAAAATAAAGATCAGATCAAACAACAATTTTTCCTTTTTTTTTTTTCAATTTTCAGTGGCCTTTCATATTGGTTTTGCATGAAATGAACTGAGAGTTTGGGTAACAGGCTGCAGTCAACATTGAAAAATGAGAAAAATCAAGAGAAACAGAAAAGGAGAATAGATTTTAAAAGGCAAAAAGTAAAAATATATAAATAAGAAATGAAACAGATATTACAAGATAACATAGAGAGGACATGGTAGAAAAGACATCACCCTTTCCCTTAAGCATTAAAAAAATAACACAACAGTTTCCCTAGCTGTACAAGGAAAAAAAAACCCTTCAGTTTGAAACAGGTAACATTCCTAATGCAGTGTTTCAGCAGTGTCCTGTCCTACTCCATCTAACCCTGTTGCTATTTTCTACTTCTCTGTCACAAACTTTATGCCATAACAAGAATTCTGCCCCACATAAATTCAATATAATTATTTCCAAGTGTTGCTGTGATCTTCAGTTTATTCTGCTGTCTCAGAGATAACATTTTTGCCCTGTCCACAACTCATAATCTTTGTAATAACTGACTACAGCCTACCCAAATTCCTGCCTGCTGTCTCCCATAATCTCAGAGCTTTTGAGTGATTTTTTTTTGGTCCCTGGTTCCCTGCATCTTTCATCTCCTTCATCTCCTTCTCCTGGTCAACGGGTGATATTTTGTGCTTGGGTCCTTCCCTCTTGCAAACTGCTTATATCCCAGCTCACCCCAGGCCTGTGGTTTCTGACCTCAATAGAAGAGATGACAGTTTTCTCTTTGGTTTGGGAAAGAACAGCATTTCTTTATTTGACTTTTCTTCCTAAGGGAACAGGGCTTATGTTATTATGTTGTCTGCCTCTGTCAGAGCCATCCCTTCTCCCACCTTTTTAATCAGTAAGCCTATTTCAATCAAATTTCTCGTTTCAATCAAGAATGTACGTATTTTAAAAAATACTTACATAGGATGTATGCATTTTAAAAAAACTTAAATTTTTTTCCCAAGTTTCCCCACAGGGAATTTGGGGAGCTAAAGAAACAGATGCTTAAACTGAAGGAAACCCTTCAGTGTAACCCTGCCTGTTGTTGCTGGAGTTTCTGCTCTGGAGAAGGTTCAATAAAGGAGCTGTAGAGAAACTTGAATTAGAGCTGGCGCTTTCTTAAGCTTCCAATCAATGAGTCCTGACACATAAACCCATGCACCATCATGTTTCATTATGGTTACCAGTGCTCAAAGAACTTCCTGTCCTTCTTTACTGAAAACAATAACTTTCCAACATCAGCTCTTCCCTTTGGCCTGAGTATCATGTGAGGAACCTGGGTAGAGGGTGAGTCAGCCCAGCTCTCTCTATGATAATAAACTTTGAGAGAGTGGCCTGCAGTTTCTGAGGATCAGCTCTGGATCTCTCTATCTATTTGGATAAAAACAACAGTTCCTTGCTAGAAAAATAATTGTGCACATTGGGATTTTTTTTAAATTATGAAGTACTAGTAGCTCAGCATATCTGTAAGCAAAGCAAATTATAAAGGTTCCCCCTGCAGCATATGTTTCACTTTTCCTTCCAAAAAAGCATAATATGTTTATGAAATTAGGGTACTCCCCCAAAGGGCCTTGAATAATGATAAGATATATGAAATAACTACTGTAGGCTTTGAAATCAACATTGCAGAAGATAAGGATTTCGTCAGGATGTAGCTCAGTCAAACCTGATTAATTTGTGCCTGCTTGTGCCTAAGCCACCAAAACATTTCACTGGCAGGCAGTGCAAATGACAAGCCACTGCTTTGGTAGTCTGGAGGGGATTCTTGTTAATATTTATGAAAACAGTCTGCAAACTGATTCTGTCTAACTAGGTCTGTCTGTACTACCATTATCTTATCACATCCCACAGGGATACAAAACCTCAATACTGAATTAATCGTACTATGACATTTGGAAGAAAGAAAAAGGAGAAACTACTCTGCTGGCTCAAACCACTGGAGATCACAAATTGTATTTATGATTGTTGTTTGAGAAGATGAAAAATACATTTTAATAAACATCTATCAATAACCATCAAATTATTTTTCCCAATATTTCTCTGTACTTTTTCTCAAACATTTAAAGATGCTTGTCTCCACTATAAACAGAGTTTAGCAAGAAGTTGCATTTAACTGGAGGTGACAAGGTAACTGACTTTGCAGCAGTTTAAGAATATAAACAGTAAAAATGAAAGTGGAGATTGATCAAAGCTGTATGAGAAATTTGCAGCACTACAGTACCAAATTGCCTGTTATTTTACATAAAAAGAATTTCCATTGAAGTTATCATAGACAATAAGCATATTAATTATTTAATGTATATCTGCAAACTGACTCACAGTTGAAGCCATGGCCCCTTTCTGTGCACACATATATAAATGTATGTGCGTTTTCCAACAAATTGCACGCTAACAGCTTTTAACCAAATCTGACAGAGGTGAAGATTTTAAAGACATTAATTCCTACCAGTATATTTAAAACAGGAAGTTAAGCAGAGAACTTAGATTGTCTATGAACTTCCCTCGAGGGTTGAGCTCACCCCTAACCTGGCACTAGAGAACCCAGAAGCAAGAGCTTATCTAGGACCTCGGAGTAAGAGGGAAGGACCTTGAGCAACTTGGACCTGGAAATCTGACAAGCCAGAAATTCATTATCTGCTCTGTTCCTTGCAGAACAATCATATGCTGGTTTTGTCAAGAATTGTTTTCAAACCATGGAATTTTAGTGCTGTGATTCACAGTAGTTTATGCTGTGAATAGGAGCTTAGTTTTCCATGCCTGGTACAGGTGAAAACTTGACTCAGTGCTGGAGCCCAGCATAACTGAGGCTCCTGGAAGTTTGGGCAGAGATGTCCATGTGCATGCAGGTACAAACTAAAGTTCGCCTCCTTAAAACGTACCCACACTGGAGGGGAATTTCTGGATTTTGAACATGGGTACCTAAAGCCTACACACAGTTACTTTTAGAAGCTCGTTATTTTATTTTATTTTCATCATTTTATTTGAAGGCAAGATGACCTGAAAATTAATTTGCTTCAATAGTTGACATTCTGGTAACAATGAAAGATAGAGGCACTAACTTCTGAAAAAAAGGTTCAATATAATGCAAGCCAAGTACAAGTGAGAATAAAAGTAAGAATGTTCTAATGAAGCTGAAACATATGGCAAAGAAATTACTCTACAACCCTTTAGAGTGCAATAGACGATAATACCCTTGTTATGGAGGTTTTAAGTAATTCTGTGCAACTTAATTGCACCCCTGCAATAAAATGTAGAGGTTTGGTTTAAAGTGGCAATAGGGTGGTTACCATTTTCTACTCAATTCCATTTATTATTTAACGTCTGCAACCCAAGAATAATAAAAAAGATTTCTTCCAAAAATTTGCTCAAAATTCTTTTACAATATAATACCAGCTTTATGATGAAACACTTTTTTGTGGCGTGATTGTCTTCTTTCCATGGAATCTCTTTCTTTTTTCCCCCATTAAAATGTTTTGGTTGAAAACTTAATTTATTGATGACAAGTGGAAAGTCTCACATGAAACATTAATGAGAACAGAAATGCATATAATCATTATATTAGTAACTCTGGCCCTATAGAACTTCTAATATGTCCTACACTCCTACATGTTTAGATGAAATCTCAGTCCAGTGACAAAACTGAATTGTAGAAGAAAGTTTAGTGTTGAATCAAAAGTGATGTTTTGCTGTTTTCATTTCCTGCTGCATGTGATAACATTTCTATTCTTTTTCTGGTTACTCCTGTGTCAGCATAAATATTCTTTTTAGCCTGAATTTCTTATACTCAAATTAAATTTTTAAAAATTTAGATATTTGTAAGGAGTGATACACTGACTTTTTTCCCTACAAATTTAATAGCAATAATACCCATTGCCTCAACCACCAGCTTAAGATATGACTCACTATATATAAAATACTTATTTTCTCAATCCAGCCTCCGCATTACCACAACTTTTTATGTGAATAGGCTGATATTACCAAATGAACTTCCATGCCAGGAAAGGAGTCAGAAGTCTGCCTCAGCTAGAAGCCATTTTGCAAAGCTTTAGCTGTTGAAAGCAGGAACTGTATTTTTGATTGAAAATAATCAGTGTAAATTCACATGCTTCCCAGGTGTGGAAGGGACACTGACAGAAACAAACATCTTCCCATGGATGAAATATTTAAATCGTTTTGCACAGACTTCCTAATTTTCACTATCATATGGGGAAGATCAAAATCAGGTTTGTTTTGATCAAACTAGAAGATGATGAAGGACTTATGATAAAGCACCTTGATGTAAAAGTGATAAGAGCCTTAGAACTATCTAGGGAGAAGGAGATGGAAAAGCTTCAAATATTGACTTGTTCTTGGACCAACCTGTATCTGTTCCTTATAGGAAATCTGCCTTGAGCTTACACTTCCCACAAAATATTAAAACTTTCTTTACCAAGAGCTGACTTCAAGGAACACGGGGGAAATGCATTTGAAAATCTTCAGATCAGATGAGAACAGAAACAGATTTTGAAGGGTATATCTATGACTTCTCTTGATATTATGCATCCACTGATAAAAATTCAGGTGGCTTTGAGAGGTCTGACCTTGGTTACTGGAGGCCAGCTGCTTAACTTGCAGTTGAGTCTATTGCTGAGGTCTTCAAAGAAATTGAACCAGGAAACTTTGTTTTTCAGATAGTTTGAACAAAAATGCAGTCAGCTTGAGAAGGAGAAAAGTAATGTTCAATGGACATCAAGAGATCCAGAAGAGAGAAGTAACTGCAATGCTGCAAAAAGGCCTGCTGGTCAAAGTAAGGTGATTCTCATTAAAAATAAAGTTATAGGAAAATGGGGTTTATTAAATAATAAATTGAATTTCATTTTCAATTGATGGCTAGTCACAGGTAGGAACATCTTGAATTTTCAAAGTAAGGTCAAAATGTACTTGATTTCTTATCTTTTAAACTGTTTCCTTTTAGTATCAAAACAATTCCAGAAAGGTTAGACAAACTGCTTCACATCTTGTCTTCACTGACCTAAAGCTACATATATTTTTCTTTGTCCTTTGGGCTGAAATATGAGTGTTACTGTGCGTGGGAGGGAAGATATTTTACCATAGCATAGATTAGGAAGGGATGAAGTGCTGACCTTCATCATGAAGGTGAATCAAAGCCTTGCAACATTGCAGTGTCTTCTTCTCACTGTTGCCACCATAGTTTTTCTATCCACAGAGTTCCTCAGAGTTACCTCCAGTAAGAATTTCATGAGTCTACAGGAACTCAAAGAGGCAAGAAGGATTTTACCTAATCATCTGAAACCTGGAGCCAAAGTGCATTTGGTATTCAAAAAAGGATTTCGAAAAACAGGGGTAGTGTCTTAGTCAAAGGGAGCCTTTTACAATAGCAAAAGGATTGTGAACAATAGACAGGAAAGGCAGATTGAGCAATGGATCAGGGAAACTGTGTGGGCAGGAAACAGAATAAAGAGTAATTCTAAGTGTCCACATACAGGAGCTCTTAGTTGAAATATGTCTGGAGTGTAGTATGCTGTTTTGAATACTTAATCATCACCTCTGTTGAAAGCTCTAACAATAAAAATATGCAAAGTCTAGATAAAGGTAGATTAAGTTCATTCATTATTGCAGTCTAAGATAGTCCGTTCATTTCTGTGCTGCAAGGCTTTCCAGTTTTTTTTCCATGAGAGAAATAAAAAAAAGATGACTGTCCCTATAGCATGGTACAAGTCTTATCTAGGTTTTTATTTTTGTAGACCTGAGATCAGAAATTTCCTTCTCATGGTGTTACCACTAACAACTTCTTAGAATACATTTTTTTTTCATCTGGAAAGAACTTACCGAAGAACCAACAATTTACACTTAGGTAGTGGATATTTTTGGCGATATTAAAATATTTATCTATGAATAAAATGATGGGCCTACAGATTTCCAGTGTCTGTCTTTACATGATGTGGAGCAGTTTCCCCCATGCTCATAAAAGCCCCTCCCAGAAGTGTGGAACTGGGCTGTGCTTTCACTTTGCAGGGTATGCTGAGATTCCACATGCTCTGCAAGATCCAAGGTCTCTCATTCTGCATGTGGTTTCTTTGCAAAGCTCTGATCATGGAGTAGATTTCTGCACTGGGATTTGCCATCTTCAGGTTTCTGTTTGGTGTGCTGGGTCTGAACAAGTCCAGGTTCACTGTCACAGCTTGCTGCATTGCCTCCCATCCCCATGCAAACACCAGAAAAAAAAGTGGATTAAGCTTACATCAAAGCACAGCTTAACATGGGTTTCTGTCCAGATTATTCACAGATTCATACTACTTAGCCACAGCCTGAAATCAGAAATTCTGACAAAATTCAAAGCTTAAAAAAAAAAATCATATGGTGTCACTTTCTACTGAAAACATTCATTTTAGCTTTGATAAACATATTGTAAATCAATATACTCAAGACTTGGGCAAACTGCACTGAAAACACTGCAGCTGAACAAATCATTCCAACATTAATTTTTAATACAAGTACATAAACAACCAAATACTCTGGGTCTTGCAAGCTCACCCTTTCCACAGGGATGATGAGGAATCACAGTTTGTAAAAGTGTCCTGCTGCTGCCATCTGGCCGCCGGCCGCCCACCGAGCCAAACTAGCACTTCCAGAGGCAGCAGTCACTCAGCCAGGGGAGGATCCCCTTCCATAAGTGCTGATTTAGTGCCTTAGGAGACAGATTGGCAGCAGCATAAGGTAAAACACTCTGCCAAGTACAGTAAAACAAGTGAAAAGAGAGGAAAGAAAAATAGAAGGATAGTAGAGAGACCTGCAGGTGATACATAGGCAAGAGAAAAAACAGAAGAGGGTAAGTGGAACAGGCTACATTGAAAAGAGACGTTTGGGAGGACTTTAAAATGGTATCAAAATTATTCTAGGATGGGAACAAGGGAAAGCAAAATCTGAATTTAAATTTTCTTCAGTATCTCTGACTATAAAATAGTAATACCTATATGCTTTCATGTGGTTTTCCAGGCCATGAAATTTTGTGCCCTATTCAAATAAATTATTTTGCTTTTAAATAAAGATGCTGTTTTACATAAATGGTTTTGACATCACTGATTTGCAGTTCTATTATGTCTGCTATTCAGGGGGTGAAAGCAGCAAAAAAGTAGTAAGGGTAGACAAAGTCCACCATTTGAAGTGTGGCATCCATATAAATGTCAATTTGGTGAATTAATTCAGTGTTGGAAGTTCTGTGTTCAGGTGAGTTGAATGACTTGCCCCAGGTGATGCAGGTGATGCAGGTGAAGCTCTGCAGCACAGAGAGGGACACTGACATGGTAGCTATTAGGTTCTCATTGAGTTTAATTCAGGTCACTGGTAAAAGTCATTTAGCATTGTCAACTGTTGAGAGTTGTGAAAAAGCCACCCCACAATGTGACACCATTAGTTATTTCTTCTAAGAGGAAAAGTCTTATTAAAACAGCAGGAATGCTGCAGTGTAATCAGACGTGAAGTGCTCCATGCCTGCACAGTGTCAGCAGACTCACTTTGTGCTGTGCTAGGCATGGCTCTGCCTTCCTTCCCCATCCCAGTGACATTTCTCTGCATGAAGTCTGGTGTCTAGCTGAGAGATTGTTGACATTAGAACAGTCAGAAAAGTTCAGTTAATACACAGCAGACCACTGTGTGAAGGCTCTCTCTTAAAAAGGAAGAGGCTCCAATTCCCTGCAGTTGAGGTTGAATATGTGAGTTTGAAACTGTTGTGCTCCATCCTGAGAGGTCCAAAAATGTTACTCCTTGGCTTAATTAGCCTTAACTCTCTGGGGACTGTCATATCATAAGAGTTTAAGCAGCGACATTAACGTGAGTATTTCCTACCTGCTATTCCTGCTTGGTTTTTTTCTGGCCAAGATCACAAAGTTTTGCCCTTATATTTGTGATGTATGAATAGCCAGGAGCAGAACTGACATTTTGCCTCAAGCCCCATGTTAGGAATTGTCAGTAACTACATTTCCCTTGACGGTAGATTTGCTGGCACCAGGGGGAAATCAAACACTAAAGTAAAAGCATTATCAGTGTTTTTGTCAGGCTTTTAGAGAGAAAAATCCTTCTTATGAAGAAAAACAATTTCGCATTTCAGAAAAATTATTTTTGAGTTGCAATGACAACCTAAGAGCTCCATGCTGTTGTGATCAGACTGCTGGTGGTGGAAGAGTCTGTTTACAGCTAGCTCAGGTCTCTCTACATAACACTGCAGATTGCAGCATACTTGTCTCAACAGCAGCTACTGAAAAGTAGAGTCCTTAAGCACACCTTTAAATAGCTGTTTACTCGGGTTTGTCCCATTTTATTGTTCGCTATTTTCTAGTTTTCTGGTGTGGAATAATTCTTTTGGTATTTGAAAAGTTGGTTTAGCAGTTCTCTGGTGAGCATTTCTAGGTGGGGATACAGATGTCATGTAAGGTGGCAACAGTACTCAAATTTCCCTGGCTCCTGAAAAAAAGTATTTTAGCCACTAAACTCTTCTCTAAATCATGGAATTCTGGGCACTGCTGTCACAAGTAAACCTACACATTAATTTGAGGTTTCCTAAAACAGCTGTCTACCTTGAAAATTGGTGTAGTTTTAGGTATGTACTCCCTTGGAGCACTTTGAATCATCTGACATGAAGAATTTTCCTGTTCACTTGAAGTCCAGAAGACATTCATGGGTAGGTGCCTGGCTTGCCCTGTGTGCAAGAAGGGACTGGAAAGAACTGGAAGGGCTTTTATTCTGCTCTGAAGTCAAATCACATTCCTGCATCAAGGACTATCTCACCCTAAATAAGGTTAGATTTAGCTTTCTTGTTACTGTTGTTATTTTCAAATTCATGCTTTCTTACAATTATGTAACAGGTGAAGTAGAGCAATGTCTCAGGATAAAAACAGTAAGCTGGTTATGAAAAAACAGTCTAAGTATAACTCTTATAAGCAATCTGCAGACTAAAGAGAATGTATTAATGGGCAACTGCCTTGAGGAGAAGAAAGTTTAAGACACTTCCTCCTCTGGAATCTGACAAAATATCTAGCAATAGGCAACTTCCTTTACAATGTCCAGACTGCAGAGCTAGGCATGCTAATGTACCCCACTCAAGAGAACATTGTGCTATATTATGTAAATAACCCAGATGAATGTTATTTTTAGATACAATTTGTGAACTAAGTTAAAATTATTACAATTACATTTCTTATCACTAGAAAATGTTTTCCTAAATTTTGTCTAATATTTACCATTTGTTACTTTCCTCTGTCTTCATATGCCTATGTCTTCACTCACTCATACACTTTCCCCTAACACCAAAGAAATTTCTCCTATGAATTTTAGGAGTTATTAGCAAGATTGATTTCAATAGATATTTTGTCACATGTGGGTTAAAATCTGCCACAGACAGACACATTTGGCTGCAAAATATGAGAGTAGGTTATGAGTTTCACGGTTTTAATCCCTTAGCTGGTTGGGTTTAAACAATTTAATGACTTAGTTTTCAGCGCAATGAAAAATGCCGGGTGTTCTTTGTCACAGTGCTGTGCCTTCTAAACAATAATTACTATTCCTGATTGTTATTTCAAACATATGCTCTGGGTGCCCAGCTTATTGGTAAAACCTATTTAAGTGTGGTGGGCTCATCATCATTGTCACGTTGCAGTATCTGAAATAGCTTTCATAAAGAAATATCCATCTGGTCCCTGGCTTTATTTTATTCTTCGCTTATTTAGATCATAATTACAGTTGTGGGATATCAGGGTAACTACAATTCAATATTGATCCTATGTGTAACATCTGTTGAGAGCTCCTGATCTGAATATAAGTAGGTAGTTTGTTGTATTTCATTCTGAGTTAGAATATGTTCTTGTGCAACAATTTTATATTTCTCAGGTGGCTGGTGTTTTAGCTCTGAAAATGGAACTTTGTCTTGGAAGCAGTAGCTGAAATGATAGTATAATTTTTAGAGCTCTCAGACTTTTACTGACTTTGTGGACTATTATGAAATTACTGTTGATTTTTTTTTCTGTCTTTCTAGACTGTTTTATATCCAGATGTTGAACAGTTTCATTATGTGTGTTTGAATGCTTTAGCCATGTCCTGCCCCCAAGGGCAGTACTTTACCATCTTGAAATGATACCAAATTCAGGCCCAGGAGGTCTTAGGGGTATCACCGTGATCATCCAGTCTGATTTCTGCTTTGCAGTCTGCCTTTACTGCACTAATTAACTCAGTAAAGGGAATTCTGCTCTTCCACATAAGTGGGTAATGCAGTAGTAACTGCACTGTAGCACAGCTGAGTTATCAGCACAGAGAGAGATGAGGGGGAGATTGTTTTACACAGTTAAATGCTGTTTCTCACAAAATGGTCCTGTCACACAGCTGGTAGGGACTTAGAGAGCTTAAAACAGCATTTTAATGTCCAGAATCCACAAGCTGGAAAGAGCCTTCATGGAAATCTTTTATTTTAAAGATTTTATTTCATTCTTCACAACATTTTCTTCATTGTCCACAGCAAAATATATTATATTTGGGTATATCCACTTCTGTAGTGGATAGTGAGAAATTTAAGAGTTACATATGACATTGAAAATGACCCTATTGAGGGTAGAAAAAGTACAGGAATATTTTTCAGGCCAATATTTCTTCTGTTCATCCATTACTAAGTTCCCACACATTCATTTTTGTCCATTTCTCTTCCTAAAAAAAATTAACTCTTTTAACTCTAAAAAAATTTTAGTTCACAAACAGTATACACATATCACACAGATCTCGCTTATCTGGTATGAGCTCTAGAGATCAGATTAAAATATCTGAAGGTCATATAGAACAAAAAGGTCAACAACACACATGCACACATCTGATTAGGAATAGGCACATTTTATTATAGACTCTGGCTCTTTTCAAACAAGGTCTATTTTCATGATACCCATACTATTAGTCTAATTAAAAAACATTCAAACAGACAAACAAAGACAATGTTCCAAAATATCTCTGTGTTCATCTTTGAACTGGGCTTGTTGTGCTGTTTCTTTCATGTCTAACCATATACTCTCATTGCAGCTGCACCACTCCTATTAATAGTTTAGAGAACTATGTGTGATAATAAAATGACTGCAGAACTTGCAGCCACAGCTTCTGAATAATGGACTACTTTTTCTTAGTCAAACTTTGCAGAAAAACTTCCCTGATTTATTAGACATTTATACAACACATTTAGTATCTCACTTGTTTATTTGGATTTTGCAAGACATTTGCCTTGCAACTGAGAAATGTAATTAGCACTCAGGAGAAGTGAATGCAGTTCCCAGCTTTCTTGCAGGGAAGGCATTCCTGTGGATGACAGGGAGAGATGAAGTGCCACATTCATCTAGCTGCAGCTTGGCCCTTACTGCTGTTCTATGCACAGATTAATGAGAAATTCAAGACTCCTATTCTCCAGGGTTCCCAGACACACTGTACTGTCAAACAGAGGTAGTTATGACACCTAGGTCAGCTGCTGGCAGTAGTTGGTTGCTCACAATAGATTCCTAATGTGCATATACATTGCACATGCATTTTGGGCCTCAGCTCCTGGTCATTTTTTTGTAATAATTGGTCACAACAGTTTCTACAGACTGAAAATTGTTAAGTATTTATTACATAAATAAAGACTATGAGTTTAATTCATATGAGGAAATATGGAAAACATTTTGGCAACAGCCTTGAAATTGCTGTTTTTCGTGTTGCAAAAATGTGGCAGTGTTACTTTTGATGGATGTTGTGTTTTGCAGGAATGTGCCCTTTTTTCAAATGATTTTATATTTTCCTGTTCACATATCTTGTTTCTTTCTCTTTTGCTGTCTATGAGAGTAAATACATTCAGTACAAGAAGATAAATTGAACATTGGGAAATGTTATAAATTCTGGGCAATAATCTGCCATTTATCAGTGAGACAAGAAATTGTCTTTTAAAAAAATAAAGGAAAATGATTGATTTGAAAAATGAAACTTCAGTCACCCTTTACTGTTTTAGTTATGCAGTGATTCAAAGTCCTATATTGGATTAAAAATAGCTAAAATGTTGTTCTCTCTATTTGTCACATCTTTTGGTATTTGTTGGGTTTTATTTATATTTTAAGTGAACTTGAAGCCTTAGAATTGACTGTTCACACTGCTTTTATGCAGTTCAATTTACTCCAAAAGGATTAGAGTAAGGCAGATGCAGATCAGCAGAAAAACTGGACAATCAGCCAAGCACTTTTGTGCCCTTTGCTCACCATTAACTTGTCTGTACTTCATCAATGAGGGTAAAACTGATATATTTTAATGAAAAATAAATTCAGGAGTAACCCAGTGTAGCACTAATCAAATCAAGGAAATAAAGTGGAAGTAAACCATAAAAAAACCCTACATCAGACTGCAGTTGTCAATTCATTTTACTAAATTTTAACACTAATTTCTGGGGAAAGAGAGGCACAGCACATGGAGTCAGGTGGTTCTCTCTCTCTGATTCATTTTCTGTATTGACTTGTGGAGGCAGCATCCATAACTGCTGTGGATGATTTGGACTGACTCACGTATCATATGCATCTTATGTTAGATTTTAAATACATTCTGTTTGATCTATTTAGGGAAGGCATTTTGAAGGATGTTTCATGTAGTGAATGGTGCATATATTCTTTTTTGATGTATCTTAACCCATAGCTGGTAGCAGGTCAGTTCCCCAAATCATGGAAATTCAGGAATTGTTCCTATGACATCTGTTGTCACTAAGTACCAAAAATGGAAGGAGTGTTTCCTTTGAATTTGCTGAGACAAAAAAAAATAAAAGATCAGAAGGATGAATAATTTAGTCCTGAACTTCTTCACCCAGGTATTTGTAGAATAGGTCAAGGTGACCCACTTTTCAGCTACTCACCCATACTCAGGGGACCAAGTATCTCATGGGAAAGGAGTTAGATGGTGATGACTGGAGCTGAATGAGTTGTGACAAAGGAATGTGGGTTTGAGAGGACAGTAGCTAAGTATACATCATTCAATATTTAATCTAAAACTGGGTTTCCCCATGAATTTGCCTGAATGGCAAATGGTGTGAAAATGTAGAGTTGTAAAGAAGGGCTATAAAAATGTTCTGACATGAGAGATTTTCTATTTTCATGGAAGTAAGGACAAATTTCCCAATGAATAAAATACATGTAAAATACAACTCAGTTACTGAAACTGAACTAAAGTGTGTGTAGAGGAGAAAATTACATTTTTCCACTCTATCAAATTGTCTAATAATAATAGCAGCCATCTTTTAAATGCTACAAATCAAGCTGTCACTTCATATCATACAATTTGACTGCTACATTTCCTTTTTCTTTAGAAGAGCCTCATGGGATTACGGCGGAACAAGAACTGTCAATTTATGACAAGAAACATTTCATATTCAAAGTCACAAAACTTGTTGTAGGTGATGAGATCTGGAAGAAAACCCTCCATAGTGTTCCCCATGAGATTAACAAACAGTGGAAATTGTTGATATCTCATATATTAAGATTTATATAAAAAAGAGAGTACAATATTAAAGCAAAATTGGAATTTTCCAATAGTTTTATTAAACTGAAACCAACTTCCTATTCTTTAGTTATACAGGAGCTAGAGGGATTTGAGTATATATGCTTTCTTTTTAATGTGCAGCTACTGTCTTTTAAAGAATATCTGAAGAAATAAGATTAACTTTTAAACACTGTACTCCTGGTCTCTCTTTAATATGGCCCTTTCTGCAGAGTCCTAAAGACTGACAGCTGAAGAGGAAATTCAGAACCTTCAAATAATTTAGTCTGGATCGAAGCTTCAGAGATCATCTGGTCCAACCTCTGACTTGAAGCAGAGCCAGCTTTGAAGTCATATCAGTCTTCAGGGAATCCCTGAAGTATTTTCAACAGTGTATTCAAAAGTTACTCACCTTTCCCATTTAAATTGATCTCTATAAAAAAGCAACTCTGTTTTGCAGCCTTGCAATAAAAAAAATCAAAGTAGAAGCTAAAATACACATATTATATCAAATTCCTTCAAGTAGACAATAAAATTCTTATATCTGTGTTATTTTCTACACAAATAATTTTGAAATTTACTCACTTGATTGACAATTGAATATATTTTGTTGCTAGGGAAAAAAAAATCATGCAGCCAGAGAAAACCAGGAAGGAAAGGATTAGAGTACTTTCAAGCTATTACCATTAAGAGGCCTTGCCCACTATCCTTTGCTGCTTTTTACTGCTGATTGTTACTTCTTCCATAAGAAATATATATTATTATTATTGTAACACCTCTGTTAGGGCATTGAGGGAGGAGTGCTTGTTCTCCTGCATGTTTTTTTTTCCTAAAGTACTTACCTTTGTACCACAAGAACAATGAATTTGTTGTTGATTTAAACATATTGTTTGCTGTTTTTCAAAAACATTATTGAATGAAAATGTCAATGACCATGGGTCCCATTCTGTATGTATGAAATTCATTTTATTTGTGCATTGCTTTGGAAATATTGATTGCAATCAAAATTAAACATTACTGTGCTGTTCAAGCATTCAGTGAATCACCTGTAATAAATTTGATTGCAGAACTTGTTTAACTACAGTATCTGAAAAAAAGAAATCAATGGCATGTGTTGACCTTTAAGCTTCCAAATATAATAAGAAAATATTGTTTAGTAATGTCAGTCTTTGTGCAGTAACTATTCTTGAACACCAAAATGAAAAAAAAATCTACATTTCAGCTGCTGTAAAACAAGAAATTCCTATTCAATTCAGTGAGTCAGAGCCTGCAGTGTCTGACTTTTTACCTAGACTAAACATTTTTGATTGTTTTTAGATTTTAGGTGTACTCTCTTCAAGGAATAACACCATTCTGTTATATGTATGTATTGTTAAACTTTTAAGACTTTATAGACTTTCCAGCTAATTGAAATTTCATGATTTTTTACTAGACTTCTGCATCTGGCTCTTTTCTCAGAGTTGAGGTACAAATAAATACACCTAATAAATGGATATGTGAGGGAGTGTTACAAGATGCCTACTTCAGACAGCTGTATTAAAAATTAAGTGGCAATGTTGACTGAAAAACTCCACTTCTTCTCAATTGTCTTCTTCAGTGTTGCATACGAGTAGCCATGAAAACACTTTAAAGCAGTAAAAATTTTGTATTTATTAAATACAACATCTTGGCAGGCTTATTTTCATGCCATATTCACTTCATGTTCATCATCAGTCACACAAGTTTCTTCACATACACATTGTGCAAGTCTAGATGTTTACAAAAAGGCACAAAAGACATAATGAGAGAAGAACATACAGAAGAAAATGCATGAGGGTTCCTAACAGTTCTGAGAAGACAGCTGATTGATGTGCATGATAAATAAAAAGACTTGTTTGTGGAATGAGCAGGTAAACAGTCAGAATCCTTGTCTGCACCTGCCTGCAAATGTCCCAAGAGAGTGTGGGTGCTATAAACAGAGAAGGACAAAATTGGATGAGATTTGGTAACCAAGCCCTACTCAGCTAGAAGAACATTTTGTATTGCTGAGTGCACAAAATGTTACTAACTGTCTAGGGTTTTTAAGATAAGCAAGTTTTTTCTTTAAAATGAGCAACTTTTCTACAGCAATAAACTTATGTGAGCCTGAGATTCTATGCTGGCTTTCTATAGCCTATGATTTCCTATTAAATTTTAACACAGACATGAAGTGTAAGCCATTAAATTTCATCCAATGCAGTGCAATGACATCAATGCCATGGCCACCAAATTCAGAAGTGGCAGGCTGCATATTGCTCCTGCAGTCCAGGATCGCTCCCTGCTGTGCTGCTCTGATCCTAACTAACTCGAGCTAATTCTCCTGAAACCCGTGGATCTGCTGCTGTGACAAAGCTGGGTGATGCATGACCAACCCACGTCGCTCATTCCTCCGTGTCAAAGCAGAGAAAATCCTAGAGATCTCAGACTCAGTCCACAAGGGGAACTCACGTGGTTGATAAAAAGCCTGACAGAAGCTCAGGCAGATTTAGCTGGATTGCTGAAGACACTGAATGCTTCTGCTGCTCATTCTACTCCTCTGCAAGTCTCTGTCTCGTTTATTATAAACCTTTGCGCAACTCTTCCTCCTTTGAGGTCCATGCTGATGGACTGTGCAGCAAATTTGGCAGCTCATTTTGCTACCACGGTCTCAATAGGACAAGAAGCTGTCAGAAGACCTGTCAGTCTCAATAGGACAAGAAGCTGTCAGAAGACCTGTCCTGAACCATCCGCCATTGCTGTACACTGCAAAATGCTTCATCTTCTGGCACATATTTCTTCTAGTGAGGAATACAATCTGATTTATCCATGCAGCAGTGACCTGTTAACTAAAATGGATTAGCCAGTGCATATTATGATATGTTGTTGTGTTACCAAGCCTCTACATGCCTGTTGAAGCATAGATCTCCATCTGCCCTGGCCAAAGCCAGAACAGAGTTAATTTCCTGCAGTAGCTGTAGGGGGAGGAGCTTGGAGTCATGGGTGTGGCGAGTAGGTTATTCCGTACACCTTCATTTCAGCATTTGGGGAACATTTTGTCCTAATCACTGTGTCTAAGACAAAAAAATCCTGTGGCTTAATTAACAGGAAAGAGGATTTCGGCTAAATATTAAGGAGAAAAGTTAATTCTTAGGGTGGAAAAACATCAGGAGATTATCAAAAAATCATTAGACCTGGACAGCAGTTGCAGAAAGCAACATCTGCACTGCTATTCATGTCCAAATTTTATGGACTGAGAAGTATCAAATCCATCCTGATGACCTCTCAACTTGACTTATTAAGCACTGTAACAGCAGTGGCTGTACAGTCATTTGAAATCAGTTGGCAAAGCAGGTGACATCATGGATTGCTGTTGTCCTCTGTGACAGCTCTTTGGAAATTTAAGCTCTAGGCATGGATGTGGTACTTATTTCATCCATTTTAGGGTTTTGGAAAGCATTCATAGACATCCTTTTATATTTATGTACTGATAAAATATTATTTTGTTTTTTAAAGCATACTCAGCCTTCATAAACATACTTAGAAACTGGGGAGACAGGGAAGAACATTGCCTGTATTTTTTTTCAAGTCCACTTTAAACTAATCTCAGAAATCCTTAGGCTCTCTACAGTGCCACAAAACAGCTGTAAACTAGCTTAACCAGTCTTTTGAGAATGTTCTTACACAAGGGAATTGTCAAATAGGCAGCAGAGAGCTGACACAGCAACTCTTACAAAAAATGCCTTCCTAAGCTTTCAATGCCTAAGATGTTCTCAGGTCATCTTCCCAGGAGCAGATTTTCAGCTTCTAGGTGTGCTGACATGTACAATAAACTTAAGCAACATTTGATTTGCTCCAAATGACTGGGGATAAAAAAAAACCCTATGAGTAGTGAAGCAAAACTGTGATTTTGAGGCACTCCAAGTCTGTACAGGAATAAACTAACAAATATAGAAACAAAAAACATAAAGTGTTTTAAAATAATGTTATTTCTGAATTTATTTTCACATATGAACAGCCAAATCATAAATCATGCACTCCAGGTAAGGTCTCAGGACAGCAGAGCAGAGAGGCAGATTCACTTCCCTTGCCCTGATGGCCACACTGCTTTGGATGCAGCCCAGGACACATTTAGCTTTCTGGGCTGTGAGTTCACATTGCTAAGCCATATTGATCCTTCTGTCTACAAACACCCTCAAGTCTTTCTCCCCAGGTTTAATTTCAATCCATTCTCTACCCAGCCTATATTTGTGCTTTGCCCTGACTCAGGTGCAGGACCTCATACTTGGCCTTATTGAACTTCACGAGGTTCACATGTGCCCAACTCTCAAGCCTGTCAAAGTCCCTCTGGATGGCATCCCTACAGTCCAGTGTGCCAATTCCACCACACAGATTGGTGTAATTGGCAAACCTGCTAAGGGTCCATTCGATCCCACTGCCCCTGTTGCTAACAAAATGCTAAAACGTGCTGTTCCCAATCCTGACCTCTGAGGAATGCCACTCATCCCTGCTATTCCCTTGCACATTGAGCCATTGATCATCACTCTTTGATTGTGTCCATTCAGCCAGTTCCTTGTCCACCAAGTGGTCCATCCATAAAACACGTGCCTTTCCAATTTAGAGGTACAGATGTTGTGTGGGACAGTGTCAAATGCTATTTACCAGTCTAGGCTGATGATACCTGTTGACCTTCTCTCATCCACCAACTGCCATCATTTCACCAGAGAAGGCCTCCAAATTTATCAGGCACAATTTGCCTTTAGCGAAGCAAAAACTGTAAAAAAATTTGCCTATGCTGGTTGTTGCAAATCACCTCTCTCTTTACCATATGCCTTGCAGAGTTTCCAGGAGAATGTCTTCCATGATCTTGACAGACATTGAGCTGAGACTGACCTGCATGTAGTTTCATGTCTCTTCCTCATTTCCTTTTTCAAAAATTGGGGTTATTTTTCTCCTTTTCCAGTCAGCGGGGAGTTAAGTGGAATGTCAAGTATGATGGATAGTGGCTTAGCCACTTCCATGGCCAGTTCCCTCAGGACCTGTTCCCTCAGACTCCTTAAATGGTCTCAGACCTGGTTTTCTCAATAGAGAATGGACAGTTAACACATGAGAGTTGTAGAGAGTTGGAGGTAGACACTGATTTTGAAGGTGTAATTTCAGCTGTGTGACCAAAACACCAGCAATTTGTGTCCACCTTAAAATCTTTTGTTGTTCTTATCACTGCTACAAGAACAACCCTTAACATTCCCATGTCTAATTTGTCAAAGAAAGTGGCTCTTTCCTTGTATTGTTCTAAAAGAAAAGCTAGTCAACTTATGGGAACATTAACAAATATAAGAACAAAATATAATTATGTTGTTTTTTTTCTCCTGTGGATAGTAGAAGAGGAAAATATAACTATCTGTCCAGGAGAGATCTTGTTGATAAATGGAACTACTGCCACTCAGTGATTCCTGTTTTAAGCACATAGTGATCTACTGTGTTTCATTTTTGGAAGCTGCATTTTCTCGTAAATCTGTACAAATCTGCCCAATATCCTGTTTTCTTCAGGCCACACAATATCAGCCATTTTGGTACAAGAAAAAAAAAAGGAAATAAAAAATAAAAAATGTAGCATATGTATCATAGGAATTTAACAGTATGTTTGAGCACGTAAAGGTCAGAATGTTCTGACAAAGCTCCAACTATCTCTGCAGAATGCAGTGGAAGTAATTAATGAAAACAATCTCCAATCTCCAATGAAGAACAAGACTCCACCTCCTTCTTTAAAGATTGTGATTAATTATTCTCTATTCCTTTTCCATTATTCTACTTTGGTTTTCTAGGACTTGGGTAGTAAATTTTTATTACTACTGATTGTTGAAACTATTATGATATGCTTACCTCATGTACCAAAACATTTGGGTGAACTGCAAGATTGCTCCTCCTTACTAATGTTTAATTAATTAATGCTTAATTATAATATTTTGCTGGTTGTTGAAAAAATCGTTTAATTAGGACAGATTAAATAATTTTTTAGCACATATTGCTGGTCAAGCAAGTATGTGACTCAGGCTTTCTAGCTGCTCTCCTTCCATTGCTGGAACTGGCTTTTAAGAAGAGACAAGGAAAGGAATGCCTAGAAAGTGATTCTTCACCTCAGTAGAGAAGGTTTGAACTTAAGCTTCAAAGTTTGTGCTTCCTCTATGAAGTAATAATAACCCTCATTTTTTATAGTGCTACTTACCAGCTGCTCTAAATCGTGGTACAACAGAAGACAGTCCCAGCAGAAAGATAAAGCATTTGAAGCATTAAAAAAAAAACAACAAAAAAAAACAAAGCTCAAAACAAAACAAAACAAAACAAAACAAAAAAACAACAACAACAACAAAAAAAAAAAAAAAAAAGAAAAAAAAAGGAAAGGAAAGACAGACCAAATAGCACCTACAAAGCCTCCCCAGAAGCTTTTTTAGGTTGTAATTCTTGGCTCCTCTGCTCAACCACACTAATTACTTTGTAAGCTCACTGCTCGTTGTTGAGATGCAATCCCTATTCTGTTGAAAAATGTGAATGAGAACAAAGTATGTGGGTATAAGAAAAGTCAATGTCTGGGTTTAGGTTATTGCTGCAGAAATGATTGTTTACCAGGTTGTATAAATTGATGTAAAATACTAGTAGACACAACACAATATTTGCATTTTATTATTTGATTGTAGTAGTACACCTTTAAATCCAACTTCTAAAGAACATTTTGAGTAGCTGCAGTTTCATAGACTACCTATATACTGTCTATTAAGGGCTTTCTCTATTGAGAATTTTTATTTATGGTAACTAGAACTGAATTATTAATTGGTGCATTAATATTTTTATTTGTTTTCCATCAAATCAAAACTCTAAATCTTAAAAAGAGTCTGGAATACAGCCAGTTGATGAAAATCTAAATCCATTTCTTGGAAATTTCACAAATGGCCAACAATTTCAAAAAGATAAAATTACTGTTTGCTTTGGTTGGCAGTAACTGTTGGCTCCCATCAATTGTGGCCCAGCTTTCTAGAACCACTGAAAATGTATTTTAAAAGCAGGAATGCAGAGAAGTGATTTTCACCCAACACTTTAAACTTAAGCCCTGTGATGTGTTATCCCACTTCAAATGGTAATTTTACAATCATTCAGGTTTCAGACTCAGAAACTCTGACTGCAGGAGAACATGTGAAAACCTGAAAATAAAGAGACAAATCAACTTCAAATGGGAGTGTTGAAGAGTGCAGTGTGTTAGGGCACAGGACATGTCCTGCAAAAGACACGGCGATGAAGGATTGCAAGCTCTGCATTGATTTCTATAGTTATTACAAAAAAGGGGGGGGAAATATAGTCCTCTTTTTTTTTTTTTTTGTATTTTTTTCATTCAGTTTATTTACTGTTTTCCTGCAATATGTTATGAAAACAACAAAACTGGAAAAATGTGTTTGCCACAGGTTATGTACCTTTCATTCCATGCTTCTTACAACTAATAACCATAGTGCTATACTTATGAAATGTGTACCTCCAGTCCTAATCAGATAGTTCTATTCTTAAATTAGATTAGTAATAGAAAACCACAAGCCGATATCATGAGAATAAAAAAAATTAAATATCCTTTCGTCCTTGCTGAGCTTAAACCAAATGTACTAAACTTGGAAAAGACCTAAGGGTCACTGCAGACAGCAGAGACTTAACAGAGGACAAGGCACTGAAAAAAGGACAGACTGCAGCACTGTGGATTTTTCTTTTTATTAGTGGCACAATACCATGCACTCTCTAAAGCATTAAATCACCACTTTTTCTAGTACCTGTATCTGCAATCACTCTCTGACAAAAGTGGAAGCTAAACATCAATATCCAGTGCACTTGTGGAAAAAAGGGAATCTACAGTCAATATATATTTCTATATTTGAAAGATCATTTAATACAACACCCTGATTTAACCTGAATAGAGACAGCTGAACAACTTCTTTGTTCACAGTTGTATTTTAGACCAGGTCAAATGAATTTCCAAAACAGTTTAAACTAAATAGGAACAATTTACTTTTCTTCCTGCATAAGACTGGTCACACAATGAGGATAGGAATAGCTTATTCAGTAAAAACTAATCCTAGAACCACTTGAGATATAGAATGAACCTTGATCTGGTAGCTTTTTTCCCTACAATCTGTTCCTGCAAGGCACAGGCACTAATCTTGGCAACTTTCAGTCTCTAAGAACTATTGTCATTCCCATAAGTACTTTTAAATTATTTCCAGTTAACCATAAACTAAACTATAAATACACAATTAAGGATTAAAGGCACCATTTATCAGACATGACATACAAGCCTTCCATGGTGAGAAGTACTCAACATTAATGTCCATTTGGAACAAAAAAACTTCTACATATTTTAAGCAGAAATATTTGTGATAGAAAACTAATGATTCTTATTAAGAATCATTAATTCTTAAACACTGGGTGACACCTGTGCTACAACTGAGAAGGTTTTGAATGATTTTAGATAAAATAAGATTAAAAGTGCTAGTATTCTTTCTTTGGGCAAAAAGAAATACTTTCTCTGAAACACAGCCAAAATCCAAGTGAGCAGTGTTTTGTCATCTGAAGATAAATGCTGCCAGAATTTTACTATTTTGTTACTTGATCCAATTAAAAGAAAAAAAAATGCAAAGTTCTGCTGCTATTGTTTTATACTGTTAAAAAATAAAAATTAAAAGGTTTTGTAGGTTCTACTGCTTTGGGAAATTACTAGATAAGCAACCAGATCTGGTTAGAGGAAAATTGCTTGGGGAATAAGTTAGGTACTAAATGTATTATTGTTACATCCTATCTCTAGTAGACCTGCATGACCTTCTGCATAATCTCTCTGGCTGGAATGTACACTAATTTCAGGGAACAAGATGACGCATTGAAAATGAGATATCCACATCTAAGCACTTAGAAAATCTGTGTCAGTGACTGCTGATGAACTTAAAATTAGGCTACCATTTTAAGACTTTGAGAATCCATGCAGAAATCCTAGGATGTTGAAATAAATTCTATAGATAGATGCTGCCCATGGCCAGTTTTCTTCCCTTCCTAATATGTTTCTGGAGTGCTATGCCAGTAGAGCCCTGACTGCAGAAACCATAGTGTTGGAAAAGAAAATTTCAGGATGCTGGTCTTGCAAGGACTGGGGATGATAAAAACACTGCTGCTATTTCTTGAAAGGATCCCTTGGTAGCAAACAGCTCTGCCTACAGAATAAGGATCTGCAGTTTTCCCTCTTCTAACTTGTTGTTAACTTGGTCAGATACAAGCATGCATTTTCATATTGCTGCAGTCATGAAAGAAGAGCTTGTTCAGAGGTCATTCTGTGAGATGAATTTGCACAGTGCATTTCCTCAAGGAGAAAATTAAAAGCACTCTTAGCACGTTGTCAGAATTGCTTGAAAAACACAGAATGGATTTTAAATAGTAATTACCACTGAGCCAGGATTTATGTTTGGCTGAGAAAACTTTCAGGAATGACTGCTGTCTGAAACATAATTTTTGTAGAAGTTTGTAAAATTATTTATGGCAATAATAACCATAAATTTAGAAGGAACAGAGGAGGTTATACTTCATGCTAGTTCTGGTCTTTTCCAGTTAGCATAATCTGTAGGAAATAGACATCACAAATCCTGTAAAATATGCAATGGAGTCACACTCTAGTCTGCTCAGTGTACCTGGTCAAGGATGCTACTATGCCTAAAGAACGTGAAGCAGCTATCCATGATTGCCTCCAAATGCAGGAAGGGCAATACTGGCCACATTAAAGGTAATGGAGTTCTTGTCTCTGCCTTCAGCAGGGCAGAGACAAATTCTCTCTTTAGTTCTCTCTTTAGTTTTTAATGAGAACTGCAGTACCTGTATCTGAATATTTTTTCTCTCTTCTCACTGTTTCCTGTATAGACCTCCTACAATTCAACGTTTCTGTGAGGCATGTACTTATGGCATGAACGACAGGAATTTATTTTAAAAAAATCATTTAAAAATAAAGAAGCGTTCTTATTTTTTTTTATGATGAATCACTGAGCTTTCTAGGTTTTCACTAACTACTATTCTACTGTATTTCCAGATAGCATTGTTTCCTTTCAATATTTATGACCAAAATACTTGTATCAGGTTAAGCCTGTAATAGGAAATTATATTAAGTAAAAATAATTATGAAAATTCATGTTCTAAACATGATGTCTACCTGCCATAATATTACCTGCATCATTTTGCTATGGACTTGCTGTTTTAATCCTTCATAAATGACATTTCTCATCTACTGCTTATTAATAAGGCAGAAAACTAAAGTGAAGAACCAGCACACTTAAACTGTCCAGTGATGGATTTTCCTCCTAAAGAGAATCTTGCTTTGCTATAACCAAAATTAAACAATGTCCTGTGGAAGGATTCCCTTCCTGTTCAACACTGGGTGCTAAACTGAAGTTCTTCTCTTAGGAGTGCAGTTTCACTGATACAGTCCTAAGAGCTCCTTTATACCAAGTATAGCTTGTTCCAAAATTTTGTTTAAAATACCAATCAGAAATATTTTGCCTTAGAATGCCCATATTTCATTTTGCAATATTAGAGCTTCACTCAAATATTATGTAATGATATGTCATACTGGCATTATTTTTACAGAAATAATTTTAAACAGTGAGTAAGCATTGATCGATCCATTTTTTTCTTATGAAAAACAGATACTGGGATATTTCTGATCCCGGATTACATGATATGTCTGAATACTGGTAAAAATCCAGCTTGGCTTCTATCAATATCTGTTTTCTTGACATAGGTAATATAGTAATTATTTTTGGAAGAGAGTATAAAAAAGTAGTATTTATTTCCTTTTCTTAGTTATTTGAAGAATAAAATATTTTTCTGTGTATACTACAGTTTAAAGAACATGCTGTTATTGTGTATGTAGCATGAATTTCAGAAGGGAAAAGATTATATGAATGACAAAAATAAAACCTTCCCTAGGACTCCTTTCAAAAAGTACATCAGTTCATAGTTTAGATTTCATAGAGTGATTACACTCCATCTTCTGTTTATACAGCTAGAACACCTACAGGTAAAGCAAGACATTGGATTGTTTTATGCAAGGGATTTTTTAACAAATGAAACAATTACACACCTGTCTCAAGAATCTCACAATCTTAAGCCTTGACGGGAGGAAATACAATTTTGGTTTTAGTGGTCAAAAAACTGTATATAACCAGTCGCCCACCACATCATTTGAAAGCTATTTCCACAACAACTGCAAAAAATGCCAATGCATCATCTTTTAGACTTCCCCAAGCGCATCTCACATTTGTACAATCTAGAAATCAATTATAAAAATTAGAATTTTGAGAGAGGAAGCTTAATAAAACTAATCAAAGTTATGTTTTTAGACATCTCGAGACTTCTAGTAGATTTTCATGCAGGCCACAGCAAGTACTCTGTCATTAGGCCACAGCAAGTACTCTATCATACAACCCACATATGAGTGCCTAATTCAACACCAAGGAAGAACAAGTCAAAAGGAAAATACCATAAGAAACCAATGTACCCAGAAAGTATACAACCATCAAGCAGTTTGGACTCTCTCCATTTTGATCTAGAAAGTTTTCACATTTTGGCCCTTTTGATCCATTGTTGTGTGATCATGTACAGCTCTCAGACATGAGTAGACATGGCTGGCAGCTTGAAGTCAATCTGTCATCACAGCAGAACCCAATGCAAGATTCCCATGAACCAAATCCAACATGTATTTTATGATAAAATTACAAGCAATCCAAAATTCCTTTTTACATGAAGATGGCAAATTATAAGGATATTTCTTTATAAAAAATTATTTCTCTTTTTTTGACAGCTTAGAATAATCATTATAGTATCAAAGACAGCAGAGAAAATTAAAATTCTGTCTTCACTTTCCATTTTTCAGGTATTGAATATTTTAGGAATACCCCAATATTTTAAGTTGTCAGCAAATTCCCTTCAGGTGCATATAAATCTTCATTTCTAAGCTAAAGAAAGGAAGCAGCAGGAATTGCTGGCAAATGATGTGAATAAAGTTTTTGTCTTCTAAACAGATGAAGATGATATACTATGAATACTTTGAGAAAGCAAAACAGTGGAAGATTCCCAGGGCTAAAACTGTTCTTTGCAAAAACAAGAAAAATACCACTTGTCCTTCCAGTATATAACTAATAAGGACAAAGAACAAAAAACAACCTTAATCATGCTTACTGCATTAAAATGCTTTTGGGGAGCTGCTTTGACTTCACACAATGACAGAAAGTATAATCAATGGGTAATTCTTGAGTGTAAGCATTTAAAGGACCACATAACTCACAACGCGCCATATCTGAGCTTTTCTTCCCGCTCTCCTCTCAGGGGAGTGTTAGTTGAAAGCCTCACAACAATATATTGTACTAATTGTACTATTGCAAATCGCCATATCTTCAACACTGACACTCTATCAGTTCCCTGCAATGTATAAAAATGAAGCCTAATATCCCAGTACTTAAACCAAGAATCCCCAGCCTTGTCATTATTGTGGGCACAATAGTAAGCCTTCTTGGAATTGGTCATCCAAGCCACGGGGAGGCTTGGAGTTAATTACATCACCTTGGACAATAATTTGCTCCTTGTGGTGGTAGTTATCTCTTTCCACAGTTGGTTCTCTTTTTTGTTGCTGTGTGATGTCCCATTAATCACAGCTACTTTTAATCTGTGTCATGTGATTTATCATCCTTTATCCCCGCAGCTGTTTCCATCCTGGACTCTGATAAACTGCTAATTTAAGTGGGTGATGTCCAACCGTGAATACCACAATGGCTTGTAGCACACCACAGAGAATCAGCTACTACATTTACACAGCCAAAGATTTTTAGTAAGGCTAATTATTCTACAGACCCTGCTCATTTGTTGGGGAGGAGATCATCTGAAATGAGCGGACAGAATTTTTAACGTGGGCTTGACGTGACAGGGCACAAAAATATACAGAGTTTTTCTTATGTGAGAGTATGCTGCTTCTTTTCTTCTCTCTTTTCCTTCCCTGTCTTCAAGTCTTTCAAGTTTCTTCCTAACATGACATGAAGCTGACTATATTTAGTGGTCTGTGGAGAGGTGAGAGGAAGAAAGAAAGGTTTTGCTATTTCAAAACATTTTCCCACTCTCTTCACTCACCTTCTTCTATGATAAGTGTAATACAGCAGGGGAGAGAAACATTTGCATAAATATAAAATGAGACCTATAGCAAATATAGTATCTAACACCATAACTTGGAGAATAAAGGTATTTCAAATAATAATATCCCTTGATTTCTGTTTTAAATGGGAGGAGTTTTCCATGATTTTTCAATTTATACTTGTGTTAAAAGATAAGTACCAATAGAGAGTGTTCATTCAGTGGGAACAGATATCTCATTAGTGTGGTGTGTATGAGAGGAGTATATCAAAATGCCAGAAAAAAGTACTGTTAGGTTGTTTTTTAACCTCGAGAAAGAGCCTGAGGGCAGGTGTAAGACACTGACTCATTCTTACCACATGAAAATTGTAGCTCATAATGGCTTTGCAATAGGACTGGCTGCACCAGCCTGAACAATGCAATAGATTTCTATGCAGGAAAAAAATGCTTTCCTTCACAATTACTCCAGTCTTCTGCCTGAAGCAGACAGAGGAGATGGTGAGAGACAGCAGCAGAAAATGTGACACCATTGCTGTGCTGATGTTATGGCATTCCTGGTAAGGTGTGATTGCTGAATTTTCTGGTGATGAAGTGTTACAAATGGCTCCCAGGTAAATCCTCCTCTGAGTTATGCAAAAGAGCATGGCAGAGGGGTGAAGAGGAGCTGGCAGAAATGTAGAAATACCTGTTTGTATGAAATACCAGAGCTTGGTGGAGCACATGGCACATCTCATGGTGGCAACCCTGTCTGGCTACACCCAATTTCAGACGGGAAGAGATTCAGCTAGGAGTAAGCTGCCTGACTGGTAGCCTCGTAGTCTGTGAAGCTCAAATAAATGACACTGCAGAACACATTTACACTCTCCAAGTCTAGAACAGTTCATGCCCCTGTCACCATCTTTTGCTCTACTGCTTCCACCCTACCTTACTATTTTTGCTTCCGCTAGACAAAGATCTCAGTTTTCACCAAAGATGGGCATTTAAGAATTGAAAACTCGTTTGCTGGTGGAAACAGTAATAACTTTTGAAGAGTAAACAGATGAAAGGTACATATTCTATACAGAAATCTTATTAAAACTTTGGTCTTGTCTAAATGAAGTATGAAGTGTGAGGACAGCATGTGTTAATTAGGTTTTGATGAGTCTGCTTGATGAGAGATTTCTGGTCTAACTTGGACATCTTAACAGATGCATCAGGCAGAATATCTCTTCTTTAGATTTCTAAAGAATATAAATCAGCATGATGGCTGATAGAAGTTAACTCCAGCTATTTAAAGTTCAGTCAAGGTAAGTCTTAGAACCAGATCTTAATGCTGCTTAAAACAAAATTTTGAAAATGTTTGATTTGTTTGATTTTTACTGGTTCTCAGATGACACCTTAAATCTCAGATAAACCAGCATATTTCTAATGATCATCAGAAGATGTACACTCTGGCACAGGGCAAAACTTCCCATTTGATGATTCACGCAGGGAACAAGTTAGCAAACCTGTTTGCTTTCTTTTCCTGTTTGGTGACTACACCACTCATAAAACTTTCATGTTGAAACAGACATACTTTGCAATGATGTCTCTTGTTAAGGGCTTCATTACTCATGCTTCAAGAAGGGGTTTTCTCAGGATTAGCCAGCTGTAACTTTCAGAGGAAAAATTAAATTAAAGAATGGGATATCACTTAAAAAGAAAACCAGTTCCTTGCATTTCACTAAAGGCATTTTATTGCCTTTAGTGAAAAATACTGATTCAAAGATATGATATTTGTACAGAGCTCACAGTCTCTGCACATAATCTGCTATGGTTTTGTCAAAAGCTGTGTCATAACTTCATGAACATTTTTTTTAGTCTAGTTCTCTGTGAAGAAGGCGTGTTGTTCCACCCACTTGATCAAACCCTGAGGGCAGAGGAGCAACACACTTTTCTGAGCTTGAAATTTCCCCTTTCAGTTCTTCAGTTCTCCAATCCAGCCTCAGACTGACAGATCCACAAGAGCTGTGGGTGAGACTGAGACAGTTTTTGTTCCCTGCTGAACTCTTGGCTGAATCACTTCTCCTCATAAGATGTCTTCTTAGAGCAAGGACATTTTCTCTGCTATCTCACAATATGATATAACAAAGAATATTTTATATGTGATGTTTTGCAGAACTGATCTCACGCAATGGTACTTCAGAGCACCATCATCCACATCAACATTTTCCTCTGAGACTTGAGAGCTTCTCCAGTGAAACCTGGGAGATGCAGGGAAGACTCTGACAAAGGCACTTCAGCCTTCAACATAATCTCTTTCAGAGGGAACAACCACACTATCTTTGCTCTACCACTGCACTTACTTTCAGAGGCTGTAGTCCTTCTTTATTCTTTTAAGGTCCTGTAGCTTCCAGCTTTTGTTGGAAATGCTTACTGGAAAAAATTCAAGTTCCTTGTCATTTGCATGAGCACTTTGACTTTGTGTGCAAATGCATCCTGTGTTTAAGATGCCCATCCTGGAGTGTCCTTGAATCTTGCTTGAACTCTTATGGGAACAATTTGCAAAAGCTCCTTCATTTTATGACAGTGTGCCACAGTTGACAGTATTACTAAACAGATATCTGAGACAGATATTATCAAAGGTTCCTCCTGTAATCAACTCACTCACATACATTCAGTTTTAAAAGGCTTGTGTTGGCTCAGAAATTTTAATTCTAATTTCTCTTGTTCTCAGCCTCCCTGTATTTAAAGATGATATATTCAGAAGCAAAGCATTAAGTAAGGACTAGTTCTTACCTTTCTTTTTACTAGAGCTAATAAAAAGTACCACCATTACATGAGAACTTTTTCAGTTTAGTACTTGTTTGCACAAAAAGCTGAGACCATATGTAGGATACAAACATTACATCAATTATTCATCTGAAAATTCCATTATACTATTCTCTTATTCTGGTTGCACTTAGGAAGCAAGGAATCAAAACATATAGAAAGAAGAATTTTGGTTGATATGATAGAGTAGGTAAGGTCTTATTTTATGTCATATCTTCCACTAGTTAAATAAGATGCTTGACACTAATTTCAAGTGTAGAGGATTAACCACAGATGCTGAGAATCCTCCTAGGACAGACACCCCCTCCTGTACCTGCAAGTCCTCGTACAATTGATCAAAAGAAACAGGTGCATTTCAAGGCACCTTCCTGCACTGTGGAAACCTGGCAATGCTCCACTTTTAACATGAAATTTTTAAATGACTTCTCACTTTTAAAAGCTGTATCATCGGCACATTATAAATGCATGTTGAAAGTCAAGGACAAATGTAATATAAATTGACAACATTCTTCACTGTGATTGATGCTTGTTATTTAGAATAATTTGTTTATTGTTTGGTGTGTGTTTGTTTTTTGACTGTCTATTCAAGCCAAACCCTTGAGACATCAACAATAGCAGTCTAATCTCTCCAAGGACATATTTTATGCTATTAAAATCTCACAGAGAATAGCACTATGGAACCAATTAATTAGATGAGCACTGGAGTTCCCAGGAGTGATGAAGGCTATAAACAAACCTAGGTAATCAGGAACTGCCCAATTAACATATATTTCCTTTAAATATAGTATATATATTAAAAAATAATACCTACTGCCAACAAAATCACACTGAAATTTTGGTTAATATTTTAATATTTCTGAAAAGATGTCAAAGGAAAATAAAGGCTTGTAAAACAAATCAATTTATGCATTTAGGTTTTGGTTCCTAGCACTGTTATCTATAATCCAGACTAACAGGAGAGCACAATTTAATTGAAAGGAGTGAGTCTTTCATTATTGTTAGTCTTCTCTCTTCAAATACTGACACAAAGGAAAGCCAATACATGATTATAAGGTAAATATAAATTTTTTTAAAAGCCTACAGTTTAGATTACTACACATAGCAGTCATACTATTTTGAAGCAGCAACAATTTGGCTACATAAGACCACTTTTAGTATTGTGCACTTCGTTCTGTCATGGGCTAAGATATTTTCTGCTTCACAGCTGTCTCTCAATCAATCAGAAAGCAGTTTGTATTTCCATCCTCTGAAAATCTTAATTTTTAATATTATCAGACACATCAATATATACTTCATAATTTTCATATGTTGTTCATCTATTAATCCCACAATGCAGACATGTGGAGGTAGCTGGATACTGACTTTTGAATAAAATTATTGCCAATTTTGTTTCATTTTCTACTTAGAACAGAGAAAATATATTCTGCCAAATTAGCTGAAAGCTGGCTGGATCATAAGAACTCACTATGTGCAGCTACTGTAAATGTGGAATATATAAACTTAGATGGAGATGACATTATACTGTGGTTCCTTTGTCTTGAGATAATCATATACACAACCCAGCTTGTTACTTATTTTTCTTTACATCCAATGATAATAGATATGGCTGAACTATGCATATTTTACATACTGCCTGCATTATTTCTTACAATACAAAAACTGATGAATTCACTTAATGTTCCAGGTAATGCCTAATTGCTATTATTTTTTAAATTCCATCAATAAAAGAAGAGCCTTGTGACATTGGCAGGTATTTTTTGTAAGGAATGATAGGGAGTGATGAAAAAGAAATGGACAAATTAAGCTGCTTCTGCTGCTCTCTTTCTTTTGGACCTAAATATTTATTAGCTGGCTCCACAATGGATGCACATGTTGTTATGCGAATATAGAAACTGATCCTCAAAGGTGGTGAATACCTTAAGAGTTAAGACATGGGAAATTAATTATTCACATCTTGAAAGGAACAAAAGATGTTTTCTCAAGTACAGTAAAAAGTTTTAAACAATGAAGTGTCTGCAAAATTCTAAAGAGAGGCAGAGCTAATGATGGGTATTGTAAGCCTCAAGTCCTGCCCTAAGTGTTTGCAGCACTGAGCTCTACCCAAGTGCCTTCACTCTATACCAATGCTGCTTGATCTTTGTCAGTAACTGGTGTGAAGTGTGAGGTGTGCCTTGTAACTATGAGTAGAGCACCTAGGGAAAACAACGCTGTAGATATTTGTTATTTCAGGATGATGACAAATGTTGTACAGTTGTGTTTAAACTAAAGGGCTGCTGAGGTCCATGAAGTCTCCTAGTGGTCCTGATCCTGTAAGAGTCCAGATAAGAAACACAGATGGAATAGTCCATATATTGTTTCTGGCCTGCATAAATTTCTTCTCGGGCAGCTAAGAAGAATATTTTTATATATCCAGGTTTATCAGGCAGATAGGCTGGGATCCCACTCTAGGGGCTAGTGACACAAAGCTATTAATAATGTTGCAGGTGCTGAGCTAATTTTAAGCATGCTTCAGAAATGTCAGCATAAGAGAAAAAATATAGTTCAGGTAGCTCTTTTTGCCCTATATGAGGTAGAGAGGGGAAAAAAAGGAAAGAAAAATTTGTCAGATGGCTCTCCTGGAATTAACAGAATGAAAGTTTGGATCAAAGACTCTTAGTCCTTTCCTGACAACAGTTGAAACACCATTGTTTTATAAAAGGTGCCTTGTGCAGGTGCTGTTCCCCCTTGCAGCAAATTCCCTCAAGATGTGCATCCCAGTGGGCCAGGCACTGAGAGCTATTTTTGGATCCATATCTCAAAGTTCTCCTCTAAAAGCTAAAGTCCTATCTGGTCACTCTGCCTTTAGAGAGCACCTGTTTTTCACTGCTGTTTTCTCATCCTGGCATGGTTGGACTTTGTGAAAAGAAATAGATTCTGTAGGCAAGGCTATATTAGAAAGAAGAAAGAAGCCCTTTCTATTGCCCAGGCAACTGTCATCTGCATTGCAAGGGTTTTTAATTTCATGCTTTTACACTCACACTTACAGTACAATCTTCAATGGCATTTCATAGCAATTATTTTCAGCCATTATATCCAGTGGAACTTATAAAGGGCATAATTACTCATAAGTCTGTCCTTTTGTTTTCAGAGGTGCCTTACATACTTCAGTGCTCAAGAAATAATAATATAGGAGTAATACAGTATGAAAGTCAAACCTTACACCTGGTCATCCATTACTGATTTTTATATACTTATGCTCATAACAGTGTCTGATTTAAGACATTTTTAGCACTGGAATATTTTAATATCTTTTATTCCATTTGAGAAAAAAAAAACACCCCCACAAAATTTCTTCTAGCAGTAAATTACTTATCTTCTCCTGCACAATCACAGAATGACATGGTAGTGTTAAAATAGAGACTCATATGTTACAATATTATTACTGCAGCTGTGTTATAAAATAATAATAATATTCACATACAAATCCAGAGATTAATACCTCAGCAGTTGAAGCAAGATAGTGAAGGGTGATTCAGGACTGCATGAAGCAGCCTATAGTCTCAGCCCAAGCGTTTTGGTGCTCAGTAGGACCTGTCACTAAAGACTAGAAAGCACCTAAAAGGACCATCCTGGAACTACCCCTGCAGCAGGTTGTGCCAACTGCAATAGCCTTTCCCAAGTATTTAATTTCTATCTGGCCAAATTATACTGTTACCCTTTAAGTCCATGCACTCATTTTAGCCCTTCTGTAGAGATGTGTGACACCAGAAACACCCAAAACATCCAAAAGGTCTTTCTTAGGTAAAATATGTGGAAATATATATTCTGAAAAGTGCTAATAATATCTGTGAAAGACCATTACAATACAGCCCATTATGTTGATAGTCCATGTACTAGCCAGTCCCTAAGTAATTGTTGACACCACAGAGTTCCAGAAGCTCTGAAGGGAAATTTCCAGAACATTGTTGCTTCTGCTGGAATCAGACTTAGCATTTAGAATATTTTCATTGTCACTTTCCAGCTCATTAGTCTTTCTGCATAAGAAAAAATACTGATATCCAGCCAGGATGAACTCATAAATCATTTAATTTGTTTCAAGTCTGTTCAAATAAAATCAGGAGAAAAGCTGGATGGAGGCGCTCAAATATTTATTTTTAAATTACTATCTTGGACATAAATATAATTATGATTTTTCTTTAATTTAGTGGTAATTATAGTCTACATTAATAAAACGGCCTTACAAATTGAGGTAGAAACTGAGACAATACTTCCAATTTGTTGATCAATTTCTCCAGAAATATAGCAAAGAGGGAAAAGTGGCAAACATCATACCTGAATGAAAGCAAAGGCATTTCAGATTAGCAGGCAGTAATTACTCACACTGGAATTTAGGAATACCAACACCCTGTACTATGGGTGAAACATATTCCTTCAGACATTTGGGGTCCTATGCAAAAGGAGGATGCTGGTGTCAGTTTAACATCACAGAAAACACCAATAGTACAGTGAGAACACTGCCAATGTTGGGCTTGTGACAGAGGAAGCAGTGATGCCAATGGAATTGTTGATACTACTTTTTGTACTGCAAATTTGTAGCTCTGAAACATCATCAGCTCATTTTACACAGCCCCTGTGTAATTTATATCTCACTATAATGCTCCAAGGATTTGTTCTGGGCAATAGGAGGGAAAACTCAGCTGAACAATACTCTCTGTTCAGGTGATTACAGCTAGGAGCAGGTGTGTAATCTTCAAAGACATGCTCCTGGCTATGACAAAGATTATTCACTCTGACTTGTGGCTGAAAAATTCTCGTTAAAGAACCAAACTGGCAAGTAAAGATGATGTAAAAGTCAGAGGCTGAAAAACCTGTTCAGTCTTTAACTGGGGAATCACTGTTCAAATCTGGAGTGAAATGGTATGGAAACTTGCTTTTACAGGTGATGAGACACAATTCAAGAAACTTTAGGATTTGAGGTATCTAAATCATATCACTTCTACTAAATACAGAAGTAAAATAGCTGTGGAAATGAAAGTGTTGCCTCCTGGGCAGTAGGTGCATGTTCAGCAGCTGAACTTTTAAGGAAGAAAATATTGTCCAAAACTTGCAGTGATAAGTGGTTAAACCCTTATGGTGGGTGCTAATCCCAGATTGCTTGTAGCAGATGATATCAATTCAGTCAATTAAGGCTCAGCAGCAGTGTCCTGCCTGAACTCTGCTGACCAGGCTTCACAACAAAGCACTTCTAACTGATGTATTTTAAAAAGCTAGTAAGTTCCTCTACTACCTTTTGGTTTGGTTTGGCTTGGCTTGGCTTTTTGGTTTTTTTTTTTTTTGTTTTATTTTCTGTACAGCCTGGTGCCATTAATGTGCTCTGAGGAAATCTGCAGCCAAGGTGTCAAGGTCTGGATGTAGGACAGACAGATAAGGATGGACCTAAGTGAATGGGTTGTGACAATGCTTTTAGGGAAGCTAAACATTGACAAATATGTTCCTATGCAGGGGCCAAGGTGAGTCTTTTAGCACCTGAAAGGCTGAGAGCCAAACGTTTTCAGGAGTAGGTATTAATATAAAAGAATTTCAGAACTGTAACTTTTGGTCAAAAGCCTAGCATATAACTTTTTTTGATCAGAGCATTTAAACTGCTTTCCAAAGAATCTCTGGTTACTCTAACCTCACACTTGTTTTCTTTAAATGATACAGAGTAGTGTCTGGAATGGACAAAGATGGACAAAGGTGACATCCAGGTGACACCAGTCATGTCAGGTGCGATGGAAAAATCTCTCCCTCACTTTGTATAGATTGCTGCAGAAACATTATCTATCTGCAGAGAAGAACCATCTGAAATCCAACAAAGGCAAATGCAGGGTCCTGCACCAAGGGAAGAATAACCCCAGACACCAGTCAAGGCTGGGGGCTGACCTGCTGGAGACCCCAGCTCTGCAGAGAAGGACCTGGGGGTCCTTCTGGACAGCAAACTGTCCCTGAGCCAGGAGTGTGCCCTGGGAGCCAAGAGGGCCAATGGTACCCTGGGGTGCATCATGGAGAACATTGCAGGCAGGACGAGGGATGGGATCCTGCCCCTCTACTCAGCCCTACTGAAGCCACATCTGCAGTGCTGTGTCCAGTTCTGGGCTCCTCAGTACAGGAGAGACATGGAGCTCATGGAGCAGGTACAGAGGAAGGAAGCCAAGATGATGAAGGTACTGGAGCATCTCTCTTATGATAAAAAGCTGAGGGAGCTGGGCCTGTTCAGTCTTGAGAAAACTGGGAGGGGTCCTCATCCATGTCTGTCAGTGTGTGAAGGGAGGGTGGCAGGAGGATGGAGCCAGGCTCTGCTCAGTGCTGCCAAGCAACAGGACAAGATGCAATGGGCAGAAACTGATGCCCAGGCAGTTACAGTTGAACATGAGGAAAAATTTCTTTACTGTGCAGGTGACTGCATGGAACAGGTGGCCCAGAGAGGTTGTGGAGTCTCCCTTGCTTCAGTTACTCAAGAAATGTCTGGATGCAGCCCTGTGCCATGTGCTCTGGGATGGCCCTGCTTGAGCAGGGAGGTTGGACCCACTGTGGCCCCTCATAACCAACCCTTTCTGTGATTCTGTAATTCTTTGATTCTGTGATAGTGTGTGCTTATTTGCAAGTTTTTATTTTGCAGCATTGCTACCAATCTTTCAAGTCTCAAGGAAAAAAAAAAGGAATAGAAAAATCAGTAATCCCCTTTTCTGTAAATAGTGCCAAGATTAGATTTTAGTTTGAAAGCTGAAGAAAACACCCCAATATTTGCAAACCAAATATATTTACATTGCATGTTAGGAAACATGACCAGATTCCACTTTGCAGATCCTGTATTAAAAATGATTTTGTTTGGAGCCCATAAAGAAAATCACTTAGTTTCAGAAAGTGTAAAATAGTCAGAATGTTATTCTGTTTTTTTTTTTTTTCTCAGGAGACTTTTTATTCCATTTTTATAACGAGAAAAGGCAGAGAAGTTAACAGAAGTGACTGGAAAATACAATGAATGAGATTAAATTTTATGGGGATTTAGATGTCTATTTCCCATAGGTTTCTTTGAAGACGGTCTATTTAATAAATGCATTCGATAAGTTAAGACCTTTGCATTAATATGTTTTCAGACTATGGATCATTAGATCATCAAGTCTGCCTACTTGTATTTTACCAGCTATAAAACTTCTTCTGGTAACTCCTCCAGTAAGGCAAATAGTTTGTGCTTTGTGAATAAATCATGTGGGAGGGAGAGGTGGAAGGAAATCCTTTCTGGAGCTGAAGACATCCACAGGCAGAAGACCTACAACTTCACTTGATAGGTATTTCTATTCATTACTCATTTCCATGGCTTGATTTCTCAACTGAATTTGTGCATCATCTCTTTTTAGGCCTTTTATTACAACTCTTTAAAGAACTTTGGAAATATTATGTGCTGCCTACTTTTAAATATACCTGTTGGGTGATTTCTTGAATGAAACTGTTGATATGCTAAAAAAAAAATATTCAAGGAGATGTTAACCTACAGTTTTTTCACAATATTCAGAAAATCTAATACTTATTCTTTAAATATTTTGCACAAATGAGCTTATCCTCTCTTCATAAGCAACTTCTGAACATGCAAGAGACAGTGATAATGCCTGTGCAAACATTTCTGGGACGGCTCTTGCTATTCACAGATGTAGCCAAAGCACTTTATGAACATTCTTGCCAATAAAATTTTCTTATATGGTTTTTAAAAAATTATGAAAAAAGCGCAGAGAAGCACTGTGGACACTCTCAAAGTGGTATGTGATATTTGTGTGCATATTTTTCACAGACTGTTTAACCAGTCTACCCTTTGCTTAGTTTTTCCTGACATTGGCCCAGTTGTACATTTGCTGTGACCAGGACAAAGTGTGCAGACACACTGCCCAAAGAGGTAATTTGGACTTGAAATACTACTACCACTACCATGCTCTGAAACCAGATGTAAATGGGACAGTTCTGTCACTTGCTACCAGGATCATCCCCTTCTAATCAATAAAAAAGTTACTCTGCCAAGCAGAGACTGCAGAGTATTCCCCATGTCTGCCTACTCAGGGGCAAAATTATTTTGTTGACTCTTTCTCCCTTGTAGCAGTATCTTGATACCTTCTTTTTTTTTCTTGTACAGGATATGTTATTAGAGCTACCATGCTAAAAAAACAAGAAGTAGGCTAAGAAAATTGCAAAACCATGCTGTGAGTATATCTGAATTTCAAAATAGCATGATTCCCAGTTTCATGAGTCAAAAGATTTTTAGAAACAAAATTTAATCATGTGAAAGTATGTACTGTTGCAGAAATTCCATGCCAAACTGCAAAGTAAGTGCAAGTTAGAGGATGTGCTGTGTGTATATTTTCCTCTATTAAGTCACATATTTTACATCCTTTCTTCCATCCACTAAAGAACTAGCCAGTTTTGAAGTGCTATGGAAAATATTATGAACTATGAAACAATTTCAGCCACAGGCTTCTCTAATTACTTTCTCCAGTGGTATTTTAAGGTTTCTTCTTGCTCTTTCCCATCCTTATCTGCCACTTGGCACTCTTCTGTTAGTGCTAGAAAAACAGGCCAAGCTTGCCAATAGCATTGTTTGAGTGAAAGGCTGTGAAAATGGAAACATTTCACAAACACATCATTTTCCTCTGGAAAAACAGAATTAGACATCTCTTTATTTCTTGGGGTTCTGATGTAAACTCCATGGACCACAAGGCCATGGGCAATAATTTAGTCCAGCAGATCTAAAAAAAATTATTCATTTATTATCTAAAAGGGTTTATTCAGATTTATTCAGAAAAAAAAAATCAGAGGCAAAAGTTCCTTCCTTCGGTCCCTTCCTTCCGCCACTTCCTCCCTCCCTTGGCAATTGGCAATTTTAGATTTCTAACTTTTATGTGTTGATGAAGCAGTTCCATGCATGGTTTTCTATTCACATAAGAGTTATATAGAGAACTCCTGAGGATAAAAAAAATATTCTTTATTTTATAACCTAAAGATTTGCCTTAAACTGCTAGACACATGATATGCATTTGTTGATTATAGCTTGTTAGCTCAGGTAACACATTTCTTGAACTATTCTAGAAAAAAATTTTCATTGGGGAAAAAAATTTAAAAAATAGTTATTTCTAAAAATAACTTTTTTACTTTGACCCAAATGTATCAAGTACAGTAAAACTTTTGCAGACATGATATTGTGATCAGATCCAGAATGAAGCTTCTTACAGAAAAAATCAGTATGTCTGTGCCACATTTTTGCATCACATGGAAATAGGTTGAAAAGTGTATCCAAAAGCCCTGCTTTGTTTGGTTCAGAGCAGGAATTTGAGGACAAATTTCCCACCTCAGCCTTTTATGCTTAAAACTAGAAAGTACCCACAGACTTTTCTCAAAGAATTTTTTCCCCAAATTAGCCTAACATAATTTATGTACAAAATTAAAACAAGTTTTTAAATCTGGGCTTTTTCATATAAAGAATAACTTTTCTCTGTGCAGTTCCGTTTAAAGAGAAAGTCATTCTAGCAGCCAATTAGATGCCCTTGAAAAGGTTAGCCCTACACTCCAACAAGAATTGACCACATCCCCTGCACATTGCAGTAAACCAAAAGCCTGTTGCTTTGCCCATGTTTTTCAATGGAATTGCTCTTTCACCTCAGTTACTAAATGCTTTGATGCCAGATAGCCACATCCCTCACTGAAAGACAGGAACTTCTATCTCTCATAAGAGATATTTAGGGTAATATGTTGGGATTTACACAATATCTGTGCCTCAGAAGTCATTCTTACTATGAAAAATTTAACTGTAACTCACTGTACAGTTTTAAATTAAAAAAATAAAAAGAAAATATAAAAACCCCCACACTTTCTAATCTCAGCAACTCTTTAGTGTCTTTGGTTCTTTTAAAATCAAATGTACTCTTAAATAATGTGTTACAGACATTTCTCTTGACATCTCCCTCATAAATTGACTGCACCACTACTGAATTCTAGAATTCAGTATATTCTGTCTGGATTCAATGGGACCCTATGGCTGTAATGGAAAAATATAACCACATTTTTCCTTAACTGTGATTAAAGGCTGCAGTGATTGCAGTGGCTACATTGAGCAGATTGCTTCTCCCTTTTCCATTGACTTCAATCCCTTTGACAGATGTGTGCATCTGCTGGTAGCTTTCATGGATCTAGTTTAACCAAACTGTCCATGTTAATATGAGGGGAAAAATAGTTAAAAAAATAAATAAGCTGTGCAAAAAAAAAAAAAAAAAAAAAAAAAAACCAAAAAAAAAAACCCAGACACTGAGCTTAGGAACACAAATATAAATTAGTCCAGAATAACTCAGAGCAGAGACCAACCTTCTGCATTCCCTAAGTGCTAAGTACTATTTCCATGAAACACTTAACTTCCAAACAGCTCAGGATTAGGTGCTACTTTAGAGCCTTTATCCAAAGTAATAACAGTGTTATGGGAGTCCAATGTTTTCATCAAAGAACTGTTGAGAAGATAGGAGAGTCCCTCCAAAACCCCTAAAACCAGGAGCAGCTTTTCTCCTGCACACAAGACAGCACAGCCCAGCTCCCTTCAAGTATGTGTACCTTAAACACTGAGTACAAAATTACTTCTTCTGTGTGAAGTGGATCTATTCTTCCTTTTTTTGCAATATGTGGAAAGTTTGGGGCAGTTGCCCCGGTGCTGGCTGGACTAGTTTAATAATATCCTGCAGTGTTTATTAGCTGAGAGAAACAGTTATGTCTCCAGCATTCCTGGGAGTTTATTTTGCCAGGAATTCCTGCTCACACAACAGATTTCAACATTCCTCTTTTAAGACGGGAACAAACAACCTACTGAGAGTACCCTTTGTCAGAACTTGGTAGTATTTTTGTAATAAAACACAGTTGATTTATATGTTCACATGGGAGACATATTTGGTATATAAAGCAGTTTCAGCAAAAGATTCTTGGGTGCCAGAAAGAAGTTTCTTGTGATTTCATAACAAAGATCTTCTGTCACTTCTCTGAACAGTCAGGGAACTTTTATGCACAACATTAAAACAGTAAGATATTCTCACTGGTTAATAGCCATAACCTATTTTTCTGGGTGTACAGCAAACTCACAGAAGTAGAATTGTTCTACCATGAGACAAATCCCTGAGAACTGCCAGTGAGCCAAAGAACAGCCAACAGCTACATCCATGCTATGGCTGTAATAATTCATTTGTGTATCACTAGCTCTATACACTAGGCTCCAGCACATATTTAAGGAGCCAAAAATTCCTTTCTCCCCAGTGGAGGCACTGCCAGGCCAGGGGGGCCTGCACAGAACTGTGCCATTCTCACAGGAGGGCACAGCTTCCAAGATCAGTGAATTTTCCTGGACAAAGACTGCCTGGGCAAGGCATTGGGCATTTTTTGTCTGTCAGTCTTACTGTTAGTTCTTCACCACCTGACTCAGCAGTTATGGGTATTTTTGAGCCTCTTTATCTGCGCACAAAGCAGTTGGGAGAGTCAACAACCTATGTCCAGTCAGCCATTCAGGGATTCAGGTCAGGTGGAGGAGTAACTATCACAAAAGTTGGGCAGGAGGAGGCAATCCTCAAACAAATATGCAGTAAGAAGAACTTTGAAGAAGCCTCACTTTTTATTTCTTTTCCTTTTAGACAGACTTTCAGTGTTAAAGCAATAATTCCCCTCACTCCTTTTGTATGTGTATGGGTACTTACCTCTTTCAATACACTGATAGACCTACATAAAGAAGGCAAATTTACTGATGAAAATGGTTGAGATGCAAGCTAAGCATCCAGATGAATGGCTGATTTTTACCCCTCTCCCCTAGTAAATTCTAGTAGAATGAAAAATGCAAAAAGACCCCCAATGTGTCAGACCTCACTGAGGTCTCATCATTTTTACTTTATGGCTTCCTTTTTCTTTACTCATGTGATCTTCTTAACACAAAACATCATCAATGAGAGCAGACCTGTGAAAATGAAAGAACCATGCATCAGCCATCCCTGGTACCAAAACCTGTTTGAAATGAGCTTGAAGGAAAACACTTGCAATGCAGGCCACAATCACATTTCTTAAGTAAGACACAGACTAACAGAATAATTGACGTTATAAAAAGTAAGAATTCATACTGGCAAAACTACATTTTCAATGCTCACCAAAGAGAATGGGAAAAAAACATTCCTGTTGGATAAAACACATTGATCATTTTAGCAAGTTTCATAAGCTGTGTGTTTCATATGCTTTTTGTGTTACTTCCTCCTCTATAATTATATACAAAACATGCACAGAAAAAAATAAAGCTTTCTCCAGATTTCTGAGGAACAATTATCAGGTCATACATTTTAAATATGAATTTTTTAAATTAAATACACTTCTGTTGTCTACAGTGCTGAATATACTTCGCATAGCATTTCAAAACATGGCAACAAACCATTAAAAGCAAGCCAGTTACTAAAAGATGTAATATGGATTGAATCAGACTAACACTAATTTATTGCAGTACCTTTAATCTCCAACAACATCAAAACTTTGTTACTTAAGAGTACCCAAAGGGGAATCAGTTATTTTTGCTGCACACATCAAAGCTGCTATGAAAAAAAACAACAGTCCATGTGATCTACAAATGTCTGTCACCTACAAAAGAAGCATTTAAACATGGCAGAATGACAGTTCATACGTTCAAATGAGCTCACATCATTCATTTATTTCTCTGAGATAAATCAGTCATCCTTCAGCAAGTCAGATTTTAGTAAGATTCCCACATTCATCAAATTGAAGCATGCAGAATACATGGGCTGCTATTTAGAAAACAGACAGCAACTAAAAAGTGTTTCTATGCCAGCAATAAAAATAACTAATCACTGTGCTGTACCATTCTGTGTCAGGCACTACCAGTTTATCCTAATGTCTTAGCCAAATAACATCTAAAAGTAAGACACCCAAATATTTTAGTCAAGGTTTGAATTCCAGGGTTTTCCATTAAACACTTAGAGAAGCCAAATAAAGAGTGACCAGAGAATAAGGGCTTTGCACAACTGAACTTCAGAATGAGTGCTTTGCAAAAAAGAATTTCCTATGAGATTTCCTACCTATTGTACATCATCTCTCCAGGGGAAAGGTGGAAAAATAGCTACATATTGTGCCCAGAGTAGAGCACAGCTCTAAGCTGTTGAGTCTGTTCCCAAATGCCTTCAATTCTGAGGTACAGGAAAAGCAGAGGGACCATTAAACAAGAAATTTAGAAGTAGCTACTTCACTGATCAGTTTATTGTTTTGCAATACTTTAAACAGAATTTTTTCCATGCACATTTTATAAATCTAAGAAACCTTCTCAAGTAGGTCTGTCATTGCATTTATTTGGAAATCAGAGCTTTAAGACATTAATGGGAAGACAGTAAGGGTAATAAAGTTTTAATGCACTTACAGTGATAAATTTTTATGTAGGAATTGTTTATAAGAAAACTATGCAGTTCATTCCTTATTTTTAATGAACCCCAGAGTTAAAGTAGCTTCCTCCCTCACCATTCCAGCAGCAAGTACTGCTAGCTGATGCAAGCACCTCTCACTGTCTGTTTGATTTAATAATTATCACAGGAACTAACCCCCTTTGAATCTAAATGTGGGGGTTTGCATAGTGTGAATAGGAATGTGCTTCTCTAAGTTATTTCAAACATTTACTTGACTGTGGAAGGTTTAGCATGTCTGTCATGTGCTAGAAAAATTCTAGGACATTTCTGTATCTGTCATACTGCAACTTACTAAATTGCATCTCAGTTTTCTGTGGAACTTCTCCAACTTTGGCTGCAAGTTATTCCGAAGAACACTCGTTTGGCATTAAAAATGTACTCAGTGGCACTTACATTTGCATCTGCTAACATTCTCAGTGTGCTGAGTGCCATTCCTAAAATACCACAAATGAATAAATTCATGGGAGAATCTTGGGGATTTTAGAGACCTAAATTTTAGATCATCTTCTACACTGTGAAATGCAGGCTTTTCAAATTAGCCACTCTAGCATGGGGAGTGTTAAAAACTCAACAAATAGGTGCTGAAATTTCCTTGAAGATAGTCAAAGTGGTAGATTACTCTGAAAGAGAGGGTAATTTAGTCTGCATTTCTTGTTAGTGTCCAAATGTTATCAAAGATTCTCAGCACCAAACTTCTTCCAAATGCCTGGACACCATTGTTTTTTTCAAAGGAAAGAGGAGATGATAGGCAGTACTTTAGCCCTGGGATTACCCCTCCACTAGTGTGGGAGCCGAGTGCTGCAAAGTCAGCTGAGCAGCAACCTGGCTTGGGGAATTTCTTATCCACCCCTTTCACAGCTATTCCACTTCACCCAGAAGACAGATTCAGGAGTCACCAGGTAGGGAGACATGTAGCAATGGCTTCTGCAGAGTATCTTCCTCCTATAAATGCTGACACCGCACAGGTCTACGCCTTCACCTTCTACACGTTTCCATTGTCAGCTGGTTAGCTCTCCTTTATTTTTGTAAATGGAAAAATCCAACTAGCCTGCCTTTACTATCACAAATGGAAATATATTTTCTTCATCTGCCCCTTTTCCCTTCCTGCCTCCACCCTCCAGGTATTCCCCACCAGTCTGGAAAGTGATTCAGTGATTTGAACATTTATTGGCACAGAGTTGGGAAGCCAAGCCTTGCACCTCTGGGTGATGATCCTGAACTGAAAGCAACAGACTCATGTGAATTTTCATTTTCTTGCTCTGGGCCAATGCACTGTTAATTATTTCATGTCTGAACACATCTGTTGGTTGGACACTTCCAGGTAAAGTAGGTGAAAATTTTTTGAATCTTGGCAGGCCTAAAGGCCTTAATCACCTGCCAAGTATCTCAGTGCTGTGAAGACTTTGCTGGCTATAGCAGTGCATCCACATCGTTCCCAGGGGAATGCAGATGCAGAAGAAGCTTTAGACACCTGCAGAGTTAGGAACAAATTTTGCTCATGGCAGTGGGTGTCTGCAAAATTAACTGGCTCCACTGTCAATCTGGCTCCCAACATCTCAATCAAGTACTTACAAGTGAGACAGTAGGACGATGCTATTGCAATTTGCGCGCATGAAGGGTTCAGCTTCATTTAAATACAGAAACAGAACTGAGGAATGTTATTGTTCTACTTTTCCCCTGAAAATCCACATAATCGCATTCTTCATCTGCATAATCTGCCTGCCTTTCCCCAGGGACTGATGCAGGAGCTTTCAGGAGCTGTCCTCACCAGAAGAGGTCTCCTCAGAGCTGAGAAGTGCTGCTTGGCAGTGATTGAGACATCTGGAATAAGAAAACAGACTGTCAGCAACACAATACTCATGATGTGCTCTGTCTTCAGAACTTTTCCCCCCAAAGTCTTGCAGTGAATAATGCAATTAAAATTTTGGAATCTCAGGCATGGCGATTGAGTGCTCAGCTTCTCATTTTCTCTGGCAGCTACTCAACTCCTTTGTCCAATTATGGCAGGAACCAAATGAATTGCAAGTGAAATAAATTTCCCTCAGAGCATTTCCATATTGTCAGTATATGCTTCATGTTCTGAGGATACATTAACACCATTGTGTCTTTCACAGACATTATTTCAAATTTTTATTTTCTTCTGAAAACCAAGGACTAAGTAATTACACCCAAAGAAACACAAAAGAAAGCTGCTTTGAACACAGTGTTCTTATCTCTTGAATATAAAAATTCAGAAAGATTGACTGAACTGTGTATACACCACTGTGAAAATTTTGAATATTAAATTTGCTCTTCTAATTAATATTTTGGTCCAGTCCTGTTTGTAACTTAGATGTGTTTCTGAACACCCTAAGTTTAACTTAAATTGCTTCTTGTATGAATTCCATTTTGAAAATATTGCATCAGATTGGCAGCAAAAATGAACTTCAGAGAACTCTGGGAACCTAATTGTTCTTCAGTGTCACAATTAGTCACCCTTGTTTGTCAGCTAACTTTTATTTCTGTACTGTCCTTAATAGTTTCTTTCCTATTGCTGTATAAAGTTCAGGCTTCAGGAATTCTGTAAAGGAGAAATAATTTTTACTGAGGATAATCTATCAGCTTAGACTAGTAAATCCATAATGCCTTTTGTCTCTGTTTTTTTTTTTTTTAATTTGCATCCATATCCTAAAGATCTTTTAATGCAAATTCTCACCTGGATTTACTGATTTTAAACTAATGGGTCTGTAGTGTCTTGATGGTCTCCTTACCTTGCTTTAAAAACAAATGCTCTATTTGTTACACTTCAGTATCTGGTGTCAATTTAAATAAATTACTAGAGTTATTTAAAACATTTGCAGCCTAATTTGTGGTTTCATATGCTAAAGCTTTTAGTCTTCTCAGATGGAGATATCTGATCATCACTTCCCTGTTTAAGCTCTGCACCTTAGATCCACTTCAAATCTATTTCCATCTCTTGTTTCCACCAGCTATTCTGCCTTTGTACCTCATCTATCATCATCTTTAATTTGCAAAGAAGGATGTGGGCATCCTGCTGGGCATCAAGCTGTCCCTGAGCCAGGAGTGTGCCCTGGGGGCCAAGAGGGCCAATGGTACCCTGGGGTGCATCATGGAGAACATTGCAGGCAGGACGAGGGATGGGATCCTGCCCCTCTGCTCAGCTCTACTGAAGCCACATCTGCAGTGCTGTGTCCAGTTCTGGGCTCCTCAGCACAGGAGAGACATGGAGCTCATGGAGCAGGTCCAGGGGAAGGCTGCAAAGAAGACCAGAGAATCTCACTTATGATGAAAGGCTGAGGAATTTGAGCCTGTTTAGCTTCAGGAAAAGATAGGGACTCTTCAGTGAGAAAGTACTCTTCAGTGTCCATCAGTGTCTGAAGGGAGGGTGTCAAGAGGATGGAACTGGACTTTTCTCAGCAGTGCCAAGCAATAGGACAAAAAAAGAAAAAAGTATAAGGTAATGCACAGGAAGAAATATGATACGAAACAGGTTTAAAATTGGATTAATAGCAGAAATCAGTGTGCCAATGATGTCAATTACAGTGTTGTAATGCTTCACAACTGTGAAAGGTTAGTTGCTATTTATTGCATACAATGTAAAAATGCCATATCTGAACACTTAGAAAATGCTTAGTCTTACATAAACACCCTAACTTCAGTATAACTGTGCTTAAATATCTAAATTCTATTTTCCAGACTGTATAATACAGAAACCATACTGCTTTTTCAGCTAATGAATGCAGATATAGAAACAGAAGATATATGAAGATATAATCTAATTTTTTATAGGAAACATTTGTAGCAACATTTACTATTATTAGAGTCATGCTGCAGCACAAGGCTTGAACTTTACAACATACTCATTCTCTTATTTTAGATCATTTCACTTATTTTCAAAAGGTTGAATCTTTATGTATATGAAAGACATTCAAAATATGCTTCACAAATGCACAGCTGACATTCTAAATCTCTTTTCCATTGAAAGTATTATAATCTTTTTTTTAAAAAAGGATTTTTTTATGTTTTTAAAGCAAATTACAGACTGGTAATTTTATGTTCTTACTGCTGGATTATGGCACACAAAGTGCCACGAAATGTTTTGTACATGTCAAGAAGCTCTTTCTTGGATTCTCTGAAATAGCAAGAAGTTAGTGCCATCTATAGACAGAATTTAATATTGAAAAATAATAGGAAAAAAAATACAGGCTCAGCAAACCAATCATATCAAACAAAGTAAAGGTTGTTCAATAATATAAAAATTAATAGAAAAAATGCCTCACATCTGCTCATTTTTTTCAGTTTTCCTAAGAAACATTTTAGCACAAATGATGACATGAATCTGGTACAAAGCAATTTAATATTCCTTTAAGTAATCCTGTGCATTCACTTCAGTACAACCTTGTTTAAAGTAACCCAGCAGTGGTTACACCATTCCTGAGTCAGTTTGCTTTTTATTGTTTCACTTCTCAGTTGAGCTGCCTTCCATTGTTATTATAACAACCATTACCACTTGCAAGTCCAACCTTGCAAACCTTAAGCTCCTAAGTCGCTTTAATGATACAAATAAACCAATTATTTTCCAAGGATATTCACATGCTTTGTCTCACAGAAACGTGCTCATAGATCATAAAATTACCTGTTGTATACATCTTGCTTCCTTTAACAGCAAAGTTTCTCTCCTGGTTCTCCACCAGAAGTAAAATTAAATGTATTTAATGTAAAAATAGAATTGTAAAGTAAATAAAAATGTATGCTGGTAACCAACATCCACTTAAATACCTGATGAGCATTAGAATATTGCCAGCAGAGTGTAAACTGTATTAAATACCCTAGTCTGTAATTTAGATGGCAAAAATGTATATATAAATCTGCTTTCTCTTCTTTTCCATCTCTATAAAAAAAGCTTGCAAGTCCAATCCATTTTTCTAAGAAACACCTTTTTAATTAAATTACGTTTCAAATCTAAAGCAATATCAGATTGCCAGAAGTGAAATTCTGATACAAATGGTTGAAGTTACACAGAGGAAAAACATTGCTATTATTGACCACAACAGATATATATTTTCACTATTGTGAAAGGAAGCGCCAGCCCGCCTCAAAGCCCTTTTGGGTAACCTCCTTTCATTAAATCCCTATTTCTGTCCTGTAGGGCTGGCAACACCTGGCAGAGGATTCTGCAGTCATGTCACAGGTGTACAGAGCAGCAGCAGGGCAAGCAGGAGCACAGGGTGAAAAATGTTCTGTGGTGTTTGCAAAACAAAAACTCCCCAGCTGCATTAAATACATCACATGAAAAGAGCACCACACATGGAATAGTTAAATGGCTTGTTTGGACCTGAAAGGTGAACATATTTGGTCAGGAAACTGCATGTTTTTAGGTGGAAAGTTCAAATATTTCAAAGTAGTTAAAAAATAGATACTTTATTTTGAATAAATTTTCATATAATTGACATTACTATTCCAGAATTGTATGGTACATCTGAATTTACTTTGGCACCTTCAAAGGTCGTGCCTGCATACTACTGCATTTACTTCCATAGCTGGTGTCCTAGCAGCATTTCAAGACTGCATTGAATACACTCATCCATACATCTATATAAAATATAAAAATATATGCAAAATGTCAGGAATACAATTGCTTTAAAATGTCTACATTTTTGCTGCTATAACAAAAATTAGTATGATAGTAAAATCTGAACCATTACAGCAGACATTTAAATTCTTCAGTAGAAGGAAAACAATTTGACAAAGAGTTTTCTTTCTGTCCAGCTCAACACAATTGCTACCTGTGGTAAAGGTTTTCTAAAAGGAACTAAGTTGCTTAAATTTCTTTGAATGTCAAGCTCATATATTATCTCTCTCCTTCCATTTCTTCCAAGTGCATGGACAAATTTCCTTCTTTACTCATCTATTCAAATGGCAGATTTGTCTATAAAAGTGCCAAGCTTTGAATTTTCTCCATCTCATGCTAGTCAAGGAAAATGTCATAGTCTGTCCTCAGATGTTAGCACAGACACGTGTGGCAGAGCCACACATTTATTGTGACTAAGCTCAGCCAGCTGGAGATTAGCAAAGAGGGATGAGTGAATAAGTGACTAAAGGCAAAGCTAAAGGCAGTCTCAGAAAGAAATACAGCATCCTGAGAATCTGATTATTTTATTTATTATTTCGTCTAAAGTTTTTATGATGTTCACTTGCATCTGCAGCTTCTTTTTGGTAAAATCATGAGCAACCTTTATTTTCCATCTGCTTCAGAAAACAAATATGGTGCATTTGAAATGGAGAGACCTAGGTGGAATTTGAGGCAGCCTGATGAGAAAGTTAAAACAATAGACCTGATACTTTTATTGATTCCAGACAAAGAAATGTCTGTTTTATCCCTAATTTAAGAGCTCTGTTTCAAGAAAAAATTAGAAAAAATGGATGAAATCCTGGGACTCTTACAAACCTTCTGTTACCTGGGTAGCATAGGTAGACAGTGGCATACATTTCATTGGCCTCTCCTTCATTCAAGCCTGGGGGATTCACAGATGAATATTTGATAAAGAATTTTAATATATTTTCAACATATCTGGAAATCTGAAAGTGAAGTAACTTCCACCCTTTTTTTTCATGTACAGCACTGATTCCCAGTAAGAGAACTTCCCTCAAGTGTGTACTTTAATTTCCTTTCAGATGAGAAATGATAAATAGATAAATTTTCAATATTCTTTTGTTTAAAAAAATATTCATACCTTAAGTATTTATTTAGAAAAAAAACAAGTTATCAAATTAAACACATGGGTTCTGGAAGAAAATAAAGAATCTGGGGCTTATCCATTTTTAAATGTCTTAATCAAGTAAAATTACAGTTTGACTTCAGGCTGCTTTATGAAGTATAAAACCAAGGAACTGAAGATCATGATCTAACACTTGTTGAGGTTAATGGGACTCTGGGCTTGGGATCAGGCCTCAGAATGTCATATCTTTTTATGTACAGTTCTGAAGTGAGACAGTAAGACAAAAACTCTCATATTTAGGAGGCCTTTTCTAAGATCACAGTCACTTGGAATGCTATGAATAGCAGAAGAGCCAAGATGAACACAAAAAGAAGATACATCTCAAACAAACCAGGTTTGAAAGCAATAAAATATTTTCAGTTTTTATATTTTTTAGACAGAGGTTATAACAAAGAGACCAAAAAAACCTTATTGGCAATTGGGCCATCAAAGGTAAACATCAAGCTAATCCAGAAATAATTCAGTAATATATACCTATAATAAATATGATCATGGGACAAAGATTTCCTCTCAGCACCACTTGAATTACATTGATTAGGTTTGGATATTTACCCATAAATTTCTCACATACCAGTAGAGCAAAAAGCTTATATCCCCTCCTAAATTATATGCTTTATAGTATATCAACTGCCCTATAAAAGCAATTTCACATCTGTGTGGATATATGTATGATTATAAGTAACAGTGCTAAATGTGGAGATAAAATAATTTGATGAAGATATTAAAAAATAAAAGCTAGGAAAAACATTCAGTGAATAAAATGAATATAACCAAATTTCAGGGGTTTTCAGGGGTATTTTTTTAGGAAAAAGTGAACTAATTTTGAAAGGCTCAGATATTTCCCTGCTGTGGTCTGGAGCTCTTGCAATATAAGTTTATTGACTCTTGTGCTGTTTTGAATTTGTATGAGGCCATTTATACCATTTATGAAATCTCATATATTACTGAGAAGCACATAATGTGGTTATGTAAAATGTGTTTTAGTTGCCAAGGAAAATACAGAAGGAAAAAAAACCCCAAAAAAACAGAAAACCTTGGTGTCTTTGAGAGATTTTATTATGCACTGAGCTTTAGAGGATGAACACAAAGCCAAATCCAACCTGAATGTTTTGGGTTTGCCCTGAGGCCTTGAAATAGTTTTTTTCTTTATGTACTCTGCCTCAACTAGAAGCTAGATGCTTATAGAATATTGAGAAGCTAAATAAAAAATAAAAAGTCATCAATGACAGCCTTGTCCAACTTCAAAAACACAGATTATTTCTACTCTCTATCTATAAAGCTTTGGTTTCTTCTTACTTGAAATTAAAAGAACTGATAGAAAGAACAGTACAATGTGGAATAATGGGCTACTGGATCATCCTTTCCTATGAAAATGGATTCAATCAGTCTTCTACAGCAAAAGCTGTCAATTTCTACTCAGTATGAAAGTATCCCACCTTCAAGGTCTGCAAATTCATGTGAAGGAAAGTTTCTGAGAATTTGAAAAGGTAAAACTGTGGAAGGAGATTGAGGGTTATTCTGTGTCCCTTGCATGAAAAAGCTCTGTTGGAGTTGCAGGAAGGAAAGCAAATCCTGCTTTAAATAATATATAATATATAAAAAATATAATATTATCTAGAGGTGAATTGGATGTTAACTGGGTCAAGCTCCACACAGCTGAAAATCTGCTGTAGGAACATCCAGGACACTGTGTCAGCACAGCAGTGACTCTAAAACACTGACTCTCTCACCCATACCAGAGAGCAGCAGCTTCCTGTGGGGTGTGAGAAATGCAATCCTGCGAGAAACTGCCTGATCTGTCCATTTTAAAATACAAACAATGGAATAATTAATCAATTTCCAGTCCAAATAATTAAAATACTGTTCAGTGTTGTAGAACTCTGTGAAGGAAATTACCTACAGAAATGCCAGTATTTATGATGTTGCTCATAAAAGTACAGATAGAGTAGCAACTCTTTTCTTACTTTAAATACGAAGAAAATAGTCCATGTGATGGCTAAAAGTAAGAGAGGGCATTTTTTCTTCTTATATCAAGACATAAGATAAAGCATAAATACTTACCAGGGAAAATGTTATGCTCAGGGGCTTATTGGAATGAGTGGAAATAACTATTTTTCTGCTTTTGCTATATAAAAATATTGCATAATTTATAATAGAATTGTTTTGATGTGCCATTGCCAGCATTAAGCCTCACAAACATTGCCTCCAGTTTTCTCTTAGAATCATAGAAAACAACAGAATATTTCATGTTGGAAGAGACCCACAAGGATCATCAGGTCCATCTCCTTGCTCCTCAGAGGGCAACTTGGAAGTAAACCATATCACCAAGTGCATTCTCCAGATGCTCCCTCAACTCTGAAACATTTGGTTCTCCATAATGCACCACAAGATGGTTTATATTTTAAAGATCAGAAATGTACTGGACAGTGCATATCAGTGCCTCTTCAGCAGGGCACAGTCTGCAGAATTGGCAGAGTCAAACCCAGGGCCAGCGGAAGTCCTCGCCCAGTTTATTAGTGGTAAATACTCCCCTGGGTTTGGCTGCTGAATTCAGTTCTACTGTTGGAAATTGAGAGTAATCCTACCACAATAATCTTTTGTAGAGCAATGCTATCAAACCAAAGAGGGATCATAAGTACTTTGAAGAATTCACTCCATGAGGAAAAAAGATCATGGGGGATTCAAGTAGCTGTAATGTCTTTGTTATCAAAAGACACTTATTTTTTCTGCAAGAGAGAACAGTGCTTAAAAAAATGGAACTCAACAAACAATTTAGGGCCAACTCAAAAGATGAACAATCCGTTTGTAACACATGCAGTTACAGTTTTGAAGTTATCATCAAGTTCAAGGTTGTGAATTAAACAGAAAAAGAAGGTGCTCTGTGAATGATTAAACCTAGTTTGGATGATGACTTATCAATTTATAATGTAGTGAAGATAGACTGAAAACAAAACCCACAGCCTTATGCACAAACACTGAAGTGTAACATTAGAGAAGAGATAGGCCAATCTGATTGATGTCAGTTAACAAAATACAAATCACACTGTACATAAAAATTTGCAGCTTTTTATATACTACTTTGCAGGAGTAACCTTACTGTACTCTGAAGTTTGATTCTATGTTAAGAATAAAAAAACATGTCAAAGCTTTCCAAGCATTGATAACCAAACCCACAATTTTTATTCATATGCTAGCAATGTTAATTATTAAAAACACTAAGCTCTGTGGGTCATTTCAAAAATCAGCTAAAGTGCTACTTTCTATTTCTGAAAGTCATTTTATTTATGGTATCTACAAAATCATTTAAGGATCTGCATTGACACTGAAATACAGACACTTTGACTGCATTCACTACTTAGTGCATCATTCTCATATAAAATGAATTTTCCATGTACTCCAAGGAACATAACCTAACCTCTACCTGAATGAAGGCAGGGACACACCCTTTTGCATTTCAGATACAGGAGAAATTCTTGAAGCAGCAGCACCAATGCAATTTCCCCTGCCCCTCTCTCAGTAGTCTCAGCTGTTTTGTCCTTCCCTGTTCTGGTTCAGGCATTCATTTGTGGCTGTCTTGCTTTGCCCTAGTAGAAGCTCCTTGTTTGGTTAATATATATTTTCAGTGCTCCTAAGAAACTTGATGAAGGACAGATAGCAAGAGGCCAGACCGCCAGTCAGTGTAAACTGGATAGCTCTGTGGATTTGAGTGAATTAAGACCAAACTGTAGTGATTCACAAAGTATGTTTTTCATGCAGAGACACTGTTTTTTGAAATTCTGTTGTGACTGCACAGACTCTCCATTTTTTGGATGCATATTTAAGAAGCAGTCATTTCTGTTTGCTGTGCATATTCATTTTGATATGTGTTTAAAGCCAAGGAGATCATCTGGATCCCCAAATAAAATGCCTGGAGTCATTCATGTCCTCTCAAAAATACTATTGGTGTGACCAAAGGTGGAACCTATAATTTAGTTCTCAGGTTTTGTTAATAAGTCTATAAAATAAAAATTATAGGCTGACAGCATCTTCTGCTGGGAAACTTGCCACTGAGATATTCTGAGGTTTCTTAAATAAAAACCAAGAAAAGTCCTGTTAATATGGTGGTGCTTTGGGGCAGATAGATTTCTGCCCAAATACTGCTCTTGAAGGGCAAATGGATATGTTAATACCCTGTCTCCAGAGGAGATGTGTAAATTTTGGGGGAAGAAAACTGGTAGTTAAACACAGACACCACTTACACAGAGATCTTATTTATTCTCTGTGATGAAGAATCTTGTCATGAAACTTGAAGACTTTCCAGAAGATGTGCTACACTCTGGCTCTGGTTTGGGAAGGAAGCACTTGGCAAATCACAGAGGCAGTGCTATGAAGAAGTCACCAAATTCCTTCCTTTCCTTAAAAATCTACCAAAATATGCTTTACACCAAAAAAAAAAAAAAACGTACTTACTAAGAAATACCATCAGGTTGCAGCAGCATGGTCCAAAGCTGGTTTGGACAATGCCAGCCCAGAACCAGGACCTGCTCCCCTGCTGCACACATCATTCCTTTTTTGGGAGGACCAAAAAAAGTTGCCTCCTGTAGTGCAGGAGTTCATGGGCTTCTTTCTACTCTGATAAAAGAGCAGAGGGAAAAGGCTGCTCTTATAAAAATATTAGATGTAATTACACAAAGCTTTGCACTACAGCTATCTGTAACTCCACTTAAAAACCCTCTTCAGTGTGTCACTAGGAACATTTTATTGTGTCTGAATGTGTACAATTATCAAAAATGGGGCTTTTTTCCCCCCAAACTTAAATGGAAAGGAGAGGGTAATTAACTGTATGAGATTCAGTGCTGTGAAGTGCTAAAGACTTGCAGTTAATTATTGAAACTCAAATCTTTGGTGGGAGACCCTTCTGTGTGGTCTCACAGGTAAGACACAGGGCCTGGAGGGAATGGCAGAGTTCTGAACATGGAAAGAGTAAATGATGGAGTAAATTCTGGTTGTCTTTAAAGCCTGTAGTAGCAACATCATCTTTTTTAAACGGAAGTTGAGGGTAAGAATATTCTTCAATCCATTTTTATCTCTACCACTTCTTTTCTCAACAACCTTGGGCTTCTCCTAAGTTTCAAAATCAAATAAAAGATTCCAAATAGGATAAGTGGTACTATGACCCCTCTGCAAATGCAAATAACCCCATGAAATCTACAGCGTTGAGAGGGACAGGACAGTAGCAAATACCTTGTAGTATTATACCATTTCCTCACCCATCTTTAGATAATATGTTTTTTCATTTTTCTCCTTTTCCTTTCATTCTTCACTTCCCAGTTCTCCTTTTTTCTTCAGCCAGCTGGTATTTCTCTGTGGTTCTTATATACATGAGAAACTACATCACTGTCCTCAGTAAAACAGGAAAAGTAAAGAGTTACAAGCACAGTACACTACAGAATCATGCTCACCTGGGGCCACTGAGGGACAGAGAAGCTTCATTTATTACTTAGTGGTATTTAAGTACCTAAATACTCACCACAACAGACATCTACATGGTTTATTCATACACAGATTTTTCTAGCCAGTTCACTGTAACTAGTATCCAAACCACCCACAACTATGCAGCAGAACTCCGCATGGCTGTATAAACAAGTGCTCCATGAAAAGCAATTTCTCTCTGAATCCTCAGGGCTTTGTGGGCTTTTCATTATTTATTTATTTAAATGGCTTAACAAATGTACTCAGATGCCACAGTGAAAGGCAAGATATATGAAGCAAAGTAAAATGTATGCTGGAGAAAATAGAACAGTTTAAGATCAGATGCAAATAATTAGCTACAGATCAGCCTCTTCTTTCCTTTTTATCTAGACTGGAATAGATGTCATCAAACTGTAGCAGTTACATGGAAGAAATTTTTTTCTGGACAACAGGCAGAAGGACAGAAGACTGCTTTTTCCTATTTTTCCTTTTTACTTTTTGAGACCTCTTAAGATGTACTTCTTTAAACTTTCACCTGGAGCATCTCTGAGTTGGTCCATTTTTCCTGATGTCTGGGGAGGACCTTTCAAGAGCAAAACAGGAGAGAAAACAGGTTTAATATGATCTCACAAGCTTAGCAAAAGGTAAGAATGCTATACTCTACCGCTTTTTAAGTGTTCAGTTTTAAAATTTGCAAGATTTCAGTTTGATAGTGTCTGTCTTTGAGGCAAGAAGGGACATTTTCCCCTTAATTTTCTTAAATTTTTCTTAAAACACATTCTCTGAAAATTAGTCCTTTTTCCAAATTGCAAAGTGAAACTGAACATAACCACAGAAAAATAAAGACTACACACATTCTCATAGTGATTAGAAGAAAAGTGGACACAAATAAGCAATTTATACAGAATTTGAGATCAGCCTTTAAGAAAAATAACAATCACCACTTATTGATTCTTAACATCTTGCCTCATTTTGTGTGTCCTAAATGACAACTTTGCAGTGCATAGGAGGATTTCACAGCACTCTTAATTCTGTGTAGGATTGCTGTGTTTTCTTTGCAGCTGGGTGAGCTGCAGCCCATGTACCCAAAGCCCTGCAGTTTAAAGCTCTCAAATGCTCTTGGGCACCAGCCCCAGTCTCTGCATCTCACGTGGTCTTGGAACTCATCAATTTGTAACAGAGCACTGCATTAGTTCCAATGTGCCCATGAAAACACAGAAGGAAAAGGTTATGAGGGGAGCTTCATTGAGCTGAGCCTTGCACTGTTCTGCTTCCTTGACACTATCTAAATGCACCAGTACATGTATATATATATATATATATATAAAATGTATAAATGTGACCATATTCTGCCCAAAATTCATCCCAATACCAGCATAGGTGTCTACACCTTTGTTCAAGAGTAACCAGGTTCACCCATTTGCTGTTGTCTGCGGGAGCTCAGCACAGGCAAGGAGAACATTCTCTGTGGTCACAACCAAGACAAGGCTTGCATGGTCAAGTGCATCTAAGCCAAAAAGTCTTTATATGAGCATCAAGGGTCTTTCACAGAAAGGGAAGCACCAAAATGTAACATACCTATCCTGGCCTGGAGGCTGGGGAAATATCTTAGCATAGAGGCGAGATATTTTTTTTCTGCCTGAGGCCATTCAGGCTAGGAAAGAGAAGGCACCGGGAGGAAACAGGCAGAAAAGGGATGGAAGAGGATGTCAGTTGAAGTCCTGAAGGAAATGGGGACTAGGTATGGAAATTCAGACTGATAAAGGAGGGCATTGATGCATAAACAAGCAGGCAGCACATGAATGAAAATGATGGAGCAGAAATGAGCTGGATTTTATAGCAAGCCATCATATGCACTCTCTAGGAGCTGATGCTTCTAGGGCATCTGTAGCCTCAAAGACTTAGGGAATGCAACAGTTCATCTCTTAAAGTATTTAAAGCAACCTGTCTGGTACAACTCAGCCTTCAGGCTCAAAAGGAATCTTTTTAATTGGATGCTAGAGGCAACAACAGATGCTGTAGGAGAACAGAAAAGTGTCCCCTTCCACCTGCAGTGACTCCATTGGCTTCACCAGCAGGTGCATCTATGGAACAGAGGTGACCCCAGTGGTGACTGACACCTGTAAGTCCTTTCTCACTGAGAAGCCTCCATGTCCACAGGAGGCAAGGGGAGGTCCCCACATTATCTCAGGAGAAATGTGAGAGCTGGGGTGGTGGAGGAAGGAGAATAGTCTTAACAGAAAGCCTACAATAGTCCCATCACCCAGGGGTTTAGGATAATCCTAGCATCCTAAATCCACCAACATGGGTTGTGAGCACCATTCATGAGGAGAAAGACATCCCAGAGATAGGGTTTATAAGTCTGAAAGAAATCTCCATAGGAACCTGTGGTAATTCCTATTCCTGGTACTTGAGCCTAAAGCTTTGCCTTCCCATCTTCCTGTTTCCTTCAGTAGACAGTCAGCTTGGAAGAATTATTTACTGAGCAGAGACTAAAAAATTAAGTCAAGAATTTCACTTCTGTCCCTAATCCAACCATTTGATTTAATCTGTGGTTTTTGCTAAAACACCAAGTCCCTCAGCTTTATCCATGTATGAAATGGGAATGATACTAGTTTAATGACTGTAGCTCACTTTGAAAAACAGTGAACAAAATGTGCAAAATAAACCTAATTTTTTTCTTTCTTAGCCTTTATATTCAAAAGAATAATTCACAATGAATAACTTATGCAGTGATATGAACTCCTTTACCTTGAATGTTATTCACCCACAATGCATAATTTTTTTTCTGAGTTATTGTTATTCTACACTGGTTAAATAATTCCCATAAATATTTAATGGTTTATGGTCTGTTCATGAAAAGTTTATTCAGAATATTTATTACATGAAATGAAATGAATGAATTGGATATTTTTGGTATATCCAGTCTCTGCTTCCTGACTAGAGTAATGTAATTTGTTGAATCAGGTCTTTTATGTAAATTATTTTGCTTGAGCATCAATTATATTATCTGTACATATTCTTGCTTATAATGTAAGTTTGAGAACATCCCTAGCCATCAACTCATTCACCCCAAAACAAATGTAGTTTTAAATCACAGATGCAGATAAAGAAACCTCTATTTGCATCTGATCTTACACTGTCTTATTCTTCATGTGCAGACGTTGAATACAAAGTTAAAATATATCCTAGTCCTTTTTTTTAAATTTAAATTACATTACCATTAACTTCTTTCACGTAAAAGTAATTTAACTGATTAAAGAGAATACTCTGTGGATTTACATTTTCCAAATGGATTAGCAATAGATCTCTTGGAATTCATCAGGTGTAAGAATGAAGCTGTAAAGTAGTGATTTAAGTAAATGCAGGGAATACCAAGAGGATTAAAATGAGATTTCTAAGGTCAATAACATTGCAGTGTAGATTTTATTGTAACATTAAATCTTTTGAAATATTTACAGAGAAGAAATATACTTTAGCTCTGAGACAAATTATAGAACACAGAAGTTTGAGTAAGCTATGATTTACATTTTCACTTACCTGAGGGAATCACTAATTGCTAGAAACTGTTCATTATTTAGGAGGTCTTCAAGTAAAATGAGAAACAGGGAAAAATTCTGGATGACATGCAAGGCCAGTTTTAAATATAGCTTTGTACTTCTGTTTTTGTTTTCTAAAAGAAACCTCCAGTAATCATATTTCAATGATAAAATAAATGCATTAAAATATTTTTATGAAGTTGCAGTTGCAGTGTCATCTTAGTGTAAAACTATAGAATAGGCAGCAAAGTAATTAAATGTAAGGACATTTATATTTTTAATGCTCAAAATGTTTTGTAAGATTTTTCTATTTTCTTTAACAAGACTTTAAAGCACATCAAGGATTAACAATATCTCATGGGTCATAATCTCCAGAGTATCGTCTTTCTACATAGCTGCTTTTCTCACATCAGCACAATTCTTTGACAAATTTTATTTTTAGTCTGGTGAAAATCTCAGTTAGCATCTTTCAGGATAATGGCCAAATGGATAAGCTCATTGGAGTCTTACTCTAAAGTTTTTGTGAAGCATGCACACATTTGTATGCTTGTCAACCTAAGTGTCTTTCTGCCCTCTCCCTCCAAAGTGGCCTTCACCCCGAAATTGCTGTATTTGTACAGACACAGAAATTCACACACTAACACAGAATTTCAGGTATGGGAAACTACCAAGTACCAGGGGTGAAAGTCTGACAGTTGCTAAATATTTAGCTTTAAAATATTTGTCTGAATGTACAAATTACTGCAAAAAAGTAGTTTTCCCTGAAAAATTTTAGGCTCAGCTACATTTGGGTTAGACCTTACAGTAATTGCAGTGTCAAAGATAGTGCATGCTAATTTAATTTAGTACAAAGAAAGCTCCAAACATAACTTCCCATTTCAAGTGTTCATAACTTATATCGAATATATTATCTCAGAGTAAAATTAGTTTTCTCATCTCTCCAATTAAATCTTAAAAAAATCTGCATTCTTAGTCATATTTTTAAAATGACAAAGAAAGATAAAAGACTGTTGACAGAAAGTATGGCTATGGATAAAGATCCAAATCTAACCTGTCCCACTAATTCCAAAATATAACAGACTTGAAAGGCATATTCTCTTGAATATTTTCTGCTGCTTTATATTCACTGACACAAGGGTACTCTATAGCAAGATGATGTTTCCTGAGGCATAATAAGTGCTGGCAAGCTCAAAAGAAACAATGACTACAGAAAACACATATATTGATTGTTTCAGACAATAACAAGGACATGCATTGTCTAATCTTTCTGCACTCTCATCCTCCCACACAAAGCAACATGGGCTAAAAAAGCACTAGAAAATACAGGAACAAAACCTGCCACAGACAACTCAATAGTTATGCTTTTACCGACCATTTTGGTCAGTTTTTTTAGGAAAACAAAGATCAGGAATTTCAGAAAGTTCCTAAATATAGCAGTGACTTAACAATGAGACTACTGATATAGTGTGTAAAGGCCACTGACTTTGAAAATTACTAATGTGCTGTCTGTAGTAACTATGCCTATGGGACATCCCTAGATAGAGATAAATCATAAAATCTCATTCTAGCACTCTGCAGTGTTTTGTTTCTATTTGAGGTACCAGATACCATTGGTACCAGAGAGAAGACACTACATCATGAAAGTATATCCTGGGACTGTGATTAGCTTATGAAAGAATTTCATCATGAAAAGCAAAAAGGATTTTCCCTGAGTTCTGTCTGCTGCATTTAAAAACAAAGCTGGTAAATCCAACTGTATCTGCCAGTTCCCAGAGCAGTTGCTACATGCTAGTTGTAACTAGAGCATGAGACAATGATGGATAAATAGCCTGCTGTGGCTGATTTTGGGAAAAAAAAAATAAAATCGAACTGTTAAAAGGGTTTACAAGGCTCAGAAGGTTTGGGATTTTAGAAGCATAAAATCTTCCCAGCTGCACTCAGTGGAATTCCACAGCTCCTCCTGCAGCTCACAGCAATATATTATTTAACACATGCAGGGGGAGAAGCTTTTTGAGAAAAACAGGTTTTACATAACAGATACAGTTTCCTCACATGTATTTTTCCTCAGATTGTCACAGAGAGCCTCTCACTAGTAAGGAATGACAGCATTGTCAAATTGAAAAGACTTTGCAAAGAGCCTCTTTGGCTGATCTCAGAATTCTCCACTGTTTACTGGTCTTCAGTCCATTTAAGTTGTATATTTGTGTCTTCAGGTTGCCTATATATGGGTACTCATTCTATTCTGAATTACTATGTTACTATGTATGCTCTAATGTATTTTCTGTGGTCCCTTTGTCTCCTCTTTTTTAGGGCACCCATTTTAACCTACAGCCCCTTTGGGACTTAATGTGGGTTGAGTAGAGCTTCTGATTCACAGTTCTGGCTTTATTTTGCCTTTAGAAATCCTCCCAAAGATGTTTTTCTAACTAGTCAGCCACTTTCCTCTGTCATCATATTCAATAGGCTCCTTTTCTTTTTTTTTTTAATTCAGTCAGTTCTCAACTGCATATAAGCAGGTTATGACAGAGGCATTCAAAGATAAATCAAAGCTGTTGTTAACAAAAGTCACAAGTTTGGCTGTGTGCATTTAAAACTCTAGTAAGTGGACTTTTGCAGATTGCTCCTTTAAAGAGCAACAAGAGACTGGCAAGCATCATTTACCCTGCCAAGCTCTGCAGGGCACTGTCTTGCAGCAGGAAACGTCAGCAATAGTGATCCACAGTTTGGATAATCCACCCCAGGCTGCAGGGGATTAGGCTGTGGACTGTTCAGTCCATGGAGCTTGTTGATAGAAGTTGTTTTTTTTTAAGTGCTGGACACAAATAAAGTCAATGTATTAATGAGCAACCATGAAGAAACGGAAAGATTGGGTTCTTAGACATGTGGTGGGAGATTAGTGGACATATCTGATTTGTTAGGGAAAAATAAAAAGAAAACCATTTATTAACAATGTATATATCATTACTTAAAAAGAAAACCAAAGCAATATTTTAAAGCAAGGGATTAAATCAACACCTATCATCCATCCAACCATCTATCTATCTATCTATCTATCTATCTATCTATCTATCTATCTATCTATCTATCTATCTATCTATCTTCTATTGCGTTGCATTACTGTAGTATTTTTGCCAATAGCAACTAGGCAAATATGAAATTAAGCCTGCATTGCATTTCAGTGCAGCCATGTTTGTGCCATTTCTGTAAGATCAGTTCTGTGCAAGGCAGAACAGTTTAAATCCTGGGATTTACTTTCTGGCTGGACCCGCGACTGCGATTCTCTGCCGCCACTGAGAATCTCTTCCACTGCTGAGATTTGTGAGTTAAATAGGGAGAGAACAGAGGAACAAAGGAAAAAAAGGTGTAAACCTCATCCACAGCCACTGGCTCAAAGGAGGCTATGCCTGCATGAAGAGGATGGTGAGGAAAGTAGTGGCAAGAGGCCCAGAGATGGAGAAACAGACTGGCACCTTGGTAGGCAGCAGGTGTACATCAGCAGCCTCTTTTCCTACTGTGACAAGGTGAAGAGATGGTTGGACTCACTGCTGGGCAAGAAGAAAGGCAAAAAAAAGGGAATGAATCCAGCAAAAGTTACAACCCCCCACCTTCAAAAGCCCAGGGCCATCCTCCAATAATTTTTCCCAGATCAGATTCCTGTCAACCTTTCCCATCCCCCCTATACCATCTTTTGCTGAGATCTAACTCTACTGCAGCACTAAGCTTTCCTTTCATGGGACTTTTTACTCATCTTGGCCATAACCAAAAATGAATTTGGATTCATGTTTGCTTACAACACAGAAAAGGCTTGATCCAACTTTTATGTACCACAGAAATGAACCACCAACCTCTGTTGGTTCCCAAGTATTACTACAGTGTGTACTGTAAGAAATCCTAGGGAAATGAGACATGGATGGCTCAGGCAGTACAAACCACCTAATTGCTGAGCAACCCAAGGATCTGGGTAAGCAGTATCCCTGGTCAGCACCTCCTCATTGCTAAGCTGAAAAACTACTTGTGGTAAGGAGCCATTCCTTTTGTTTAATTTTTGGCTTTTATCTTAAGCCCAAGCTTTCATCACCCTTTTTTCAGTCACAGCCTCTAGATTTCCAACTCTGTGGCTGTAAAACTATATGAAACAGAATATTGGAGGCAGGCTACAAAAAAAAAAAAAAAAAAAATTGGGAATCCTTGATAACCAGCATTCCCAAGAGTTATTAAAGAAGCTATATGCACTGCCTGTTTTTTAGTAAGAATATGTCTTTTTTAATATATAGAAAAATTCGAGAGAGTAAGATACAGGGAGAATCAAGACAGACTAGCAACCTTGCAGTTTCTTATTGCTAGTAAACCAGGCATGTTTTGAAATCCAACAGGTTAAATCAGAGGGGTCATTAAGGATCAGTGGTGAATCTTTTATCTAAAAAAATGGCCGAAAATAATTAATGGACTCAGACTAATGGACATGAAGTATAACCTTCCTGACCATCACTGTTAAAGTCATACTGAGCATTAATACATGCTCAGATTATTTCAAAAGGACAAAAGCACAGAAAACTATATAGGAAGCAAGCAGATTTTCCCTCAAGCTGCATAATTTTTCAGGCAGACTCAAAGTGGTTGGCATCTCTTTGCAATAGGTGACAAAGGCTATTCCTGACAACAACTTTCATGCATACTTGGGTTCCTAGAGAGAGGAAGCTATGCTGCCAATCATCTCTTGTGTCAAACCAACTATGTAAGTCCTGGCTGGGGAGCAATCAGGAATGAAGACTGAAACTCAGAAACTGGCAATAGATGTTCCATCAAGTGAAATATGCAATGGTGGCTTCAGTGGAAGTTGCACTGCTGCTAATGATAGCAAAGTTATGTTGCAGGTAGGCATTTTTGACCTAAACACGTCATATGGAATTAAAGAAATCCCTGCAAAAACACTGAGTATGTTAGGGCTTAGTGGGTAGAGTCTGTGGAAAGTTTTTCAATGTCAGTTTTTAAGAAGAAAGCAAGCGCTCTAAAACATTCATTCAAACAGGTCTTCTCAGCTAATTTAAACCACATTTTTTAACTTCCACAATTCAAAATATCCTTTCTTTGCAAGCAATTTCTGCTACTTCACATACTTTACAACACAGTTGGTGCAACCTGAGAGGTATCACAATACAGTGTAGTACCATATTCCAGGGTTGGGCTTTTTTCTTCTTCCATGAATATGAGACAGGCAGCTCATTCCAGCATGCAATCAGTTGACTCAAACCACAGCTGAGAGCTGGACCACACAGACACAGAAGCTCTGTCTAATTTTTTTGTTCTGTACATCACCCTGTAAAATAATAAGGCCAAAGCCACACCGCATTCCCTAACTCCCCATGATTTTATTATTTCCTTCATTTTTATTTACAGGCTGAGATCAATGGCTTTCTATACATTCTTCAATAGTAATGCTCTCCATATACTGTAGTCTTGCAATCCACAACATGGTGAAAAAATACTGGGAATCTATTTGCCAGCTTTTAAGAGTATTTTGAGTACTTTGAAGATTACTCAAAATCAATTATAAAGGCTTTTTAAACCAAAAAACAAATTATCACTTCAAGAATATTCATCATTTTCAAGGTGTTTTGCCATTTTATATTGCATTTAGTTTTATACTAGGTCTCATTATTCAGATTTATATTTACTTGTCTACTGGACATTTTTGTCTGGAATGTGCATAGTTCATCCTTTAAAAGATGATCTGTCACATTTATTCTTTATACATATAAAGAAAATATTCGAAGGATATTTCCCTAAAAAGTACATAGAAGTTCTTTTAATACACCCTTGAAAACAATAACTAAATTAGTTACAGACATGTATCTATTGCAATGTTTTAATTTTTTGTGTTGTGCCTAAAGGACATTTGTGTCAAGAAGGTTCCTATGTACTTATAAAATGGAGCACCAAGTTTATAATGTATAGTTTAATATTCTTTAATTTCATTATTTTAATCTTTTAATTATTAAGTAATATAATAATCTAAAGTTCAAAATGCCACAAGAGAAAAGCAACAGTGTCTAGATAATTGCAATTGCTAATCCAAATACAAGATGAAACAGAAATGTTTACTAAATATTTGCACCAAATGTCTTTTTAGAAAGGAGAATGATCATCTGATGTTATCCTCACCTATTTTGACACATTTAATTTTTCAGTCCTTTTGATTATCATAGTCTTTCCTCAACTGCAGATAGCCTGTTTGATGTGGGTAATTACTCTGAGTGTTAACAAGCCTTTCCTGATACAAAAATCCATCATGTCAAAGCAAATAACTTCAAGGTATCCTGCTCTTTGGAATGACAATAAAATAATTTATGAACTGATATCATGATGAAATTATGGGGTCAACTTGGCAGGAGTTTGTATGGAAAAAGAGAGAAGAAAGAAACGACATTGTTAATTTGCCCCTTCTCAAAATACTCTTCAGGGATTCACTTGTTAAAACTCTGAACTATCCATTTTAACAGTTACGGCAACACTAACAGGAAACCTAAAATCTGTCTTCCAATTACCAGAACAGTAAAAATTTTGAGTAGAACCAAAAAACTGCAGGAGAACTGAAAAAAGGGGGGAGGCCCCCAGGAGTCACCTGGGGGGAAGTAAACTGAGGTGTGCCAAGCTGCTGGCTAGATGAAACAGAGCAAGCCCACCCCCAACACAGGCAACACTTCCTTCATTGCTTTCTTTAAGCAAACAAGATGGGGAAAATATGCTTTTCCATATCTCTGGAGCAGTTTTTGTAGGGAACCATAAAATGAGGAAGACAAGGAGCAGTCACTTTAGAAGAGCTGCTTTCCAATGTTAGAGAGAAATCAGAAATGACAAGAATAAAGTCAATTGTTCCACCTATCTCTACTCAAGCAAGATTTCATTAGAGATCTCTAGACTCCTCTGCTGATACTAACTCTGAGGAATACTGATAATTTTAGCAGATCTGCTTCCTAGAACACCAGTTACATCTTGCCAGGTGTAGCAGATCAATATACGCATTTCACTGTCATTCACAGAAAATCAATACATCCCAGTGTGTGAAGTTGGGAGTCAACAGAAGCAGAGTCAACAATGTGTACTTCATTTGTTGAGCATCAAGGTCAGAATTCAGTCTGAAGAAGGAAAAAATGTTTCTCTCTTTCATAAGTAAAAGACTTCAAAAATGTGAGCAGGGCACCTTGCATGGAATATAGAAAGGTTTCACACATGCCAGCAGGACTTTTCTTTTACCTCTATGAATGAAAAAATAAAAATGAAGACTGTTGCATCAGTAGGCTTTTTGGAAGCACTTTTTAATATGGCATGTCAAAAGTATCAAAACAAGAGCAAAAGTGGTTTTTATTTTTAAAAGCAAGCTACACATTTCGCAGGCAAAACTGAATTTATAAAATTTGAGGGGGAGAGATTGAAATATTTCATTATCATAAATGGCAGACTGTAAAAAAATAATAAAAAAAAAGGTATCTGGAGCAGTAAAGTGAAATGAGCAACAGAAACTTGTAAGAGACAACAAAGTACAACTGGAACCACCTAAAAAGCAAGAACCCAAAAGCCGCCTGAAGGGGAACAGAGCAGCTCCTCCAACTTCCTCCTCTGAAAAATCCAACTTGGGGTTATATCATCCACGCTGACCTTACTGCCAATAACCATTAATCACTAAAGCTGAAAGTGATCCTCCTGCTCTTTTCCCACACTTTCCAAATATTGTTTTCTTGTCCTCATTTCCAACATGCCACAGAGAAGCATTTTTGTGGGCCAATCCTTAGTGCCAGTTCAAATTAAGGATTTTTCATTCTTTGAGAATTAACTCAGAAATCTGTGATGCCAGTTTTGCACTGACTGGATGTGGAAAATGAGTTAAGACAATATATGTTGATGGAGCTATACAAGATTTAATGTACAATATTCATTTGGGTGTTTTCTTTAATTTGTTTTGGATCAGGACAGGGTATTTTGATTGGCAGTGTGCATTTTGATTGTCTTGTTTCCCTTGAAACGATCTTATTTTCACAATCTTCTTTCATCTGTTCCAAACCCCCTGCATTTAGATTAGCTTGGCTTGCACTTTTAAGGGTAGTTCACTTGGGTTGGGTTACTCTGAACACACATTTGGTTATAGTCTACCGAGAAATAGTGTGAGCAATTTACTCCTTCTGAGTTATCATTTGTTAAAAAGGATCCAAGCCTGGAAATGTTTTAACTCAAACACATTGTAGATAGCTGTGGAATGGACAGCATTGTCTTTTCAAATGGCTGTTGGCTGTGGGTGCTGTTGTGTGCCAGACACCCACGTCAGCAGTGTTTCCATCTAGGAAAGGTCATTCCTGCCTGTGCGTGTTTTACGGTAATGGAGCAATATGAACCACAAGAGAGTTTTGCAGTGTATGTCAGCAAGTAAGAATGGGAATATTTTTATGGAAGTAGAACCCAATATTGTTCTCGCATGATGTGAAAAATGTAAAAGCTTTCAAGGCAGGATTTTTCTTGGCATGACCTTGATCTTAAACTATCTATATACTGCACACACATCAGTAAGACATTCAGTCTGTACTTTCCAAAATTCCCCTTAGCATTATTTTATATTTACTCAACTTTTTATCTTTCTAGACTACCAAAAAACTTTCTACTTTCAATTATTTATTGCAAGTTCTCACCATTACTTCTTTTCCTTGGCACTACATTTCATCTAAAATCCTCAAATGAGAGTTTCTGGTTCCTGGTGATTTATGTAATTTGACTTTCTCAAATTATTCTGTGGATTGCTCACCCTAAAAAAAAAAAAAAAAAGAAAGGAAAAGAAAAGAAAGAAAAAAAAAAAAGGGAAAAAAAGAAAAAAAAAAAAGAAAAAAAGAAAAAAAAAGAAAAAAAAAATCTGTCAATATCATATTCTAATTACTTGCATGAATTACCTTGAAGCACCAGGTCATGCAGCTCTGCTACTGCACAAGTGTAGTTGCAAAGGTGACAGGGTCCTGGTCTTTATCACCTGAAATGCACAATGTTAATTTAGTTGTGTAAATGCAGGAGAGAAGGAAAAATAGGGAAAAAAATGGCCTTTAATGTTTCTTAATGAGTTCTGGTATAGCCATACCTGGAAACACAAATATTTCTCACTTTTTCAACAACAACAACTATGGTAAAACTCTCATTGAATTTCCATTACCCTGAACTTTTTACTTTCTTTTTTTTTTTGCAAAGGCTACAAAAAACCCCAAACAAACAAATAAACAGTCACCTTGTCTTCAATATTTTTTAACAATTTCTTATTCTTTTTTATTTTGGGACTGTGGTCTTTCACTTAGATCTATCAAACACAGCCCTTTCCCTAAGCCTTTAGTTTAATAACTTATACTTGGTGTAATGGATTGTAGACAGCTGGTTTTGGCCCTAAATGATTGTTTTCAATAGCAATCATCTTGCACCATGATAGAGGCACTGATTTATTTTGTGTTAGTATGGGTGACGACTTCTCTGTCCTTTGAACTGCCACCTGGAGTTGGCTGTTCCTTTGAATTGCATGGGCAGCACTGGGAAGCAGACACTTCACTAAGGGGCTGAACTTGGAGAGGGTAAACACAAGCTGTGGGTGAACATTAAGTGGGTGAAAATTCATTCTGGACATGAGCCCAGGATTCCTGATTTCCCTTTATTATTTAATAGTGACCCATAAGGTTTTCCTCATATGCTCATGTGATTCAACAGGACTGATGGACCAGGATAGCCCCTCAGTGAGCAGTCTTTCCTTTCTCCAACACTTCTGTGAGATGAGATGAATTAAAAATCTTCCCCTACAAGTGTCTTCATCTGTAGAGTTCCAACATAGATCCTCATTGAACTCTTTCATCTTTAACACCTAAGGAGACTAATGGGAAAGAGTATGAGAGAAGATGGATTAAGGTGCCAAACCTGTCTTCTGCACTCAATTACATATTTTATTCTCAGTTTATGTATTGTTAACTCTTCAAATGTCACCATAGACATACACCTCTGGGTGACAAACCCACAGTAGCTGGAAATGTGTGCTTATCAGGATGAAAAAGCATTTCACATTTAACTTGCTAAAAAAAATGTTCATTTCCAAGTGAGGACAAGTCAATGTAACTCATATTTGTCATTGCCTGGTGTGATTGCAGTTATTCACATTAGCTGCTGTGGAACATAAAGAGAAGCTGCAGGTTCTAGCTAATATGCAATACATCTGCTTCTCTTTGTCATGGCTTAAATGGAACCATGAGCAGGTTTTTTAGGCTTTTGTCCTAAATTTCAAGTCCATTAATGGACTAAGCCCCAATAATGCTAGAAACTGAACACCAAGTTATGAACCAGCCCAGTTACTTTCATCTAGAATAATGCAGAAAATAAAATTCATTCTTATAATCAGTCTTCAGAAGGAAAAAAAAATTAGCTGAGAATGTAGATGTATTTGGAAAATGTTTCAAAGTGTTCTTTGTTTGGAAAACATTTCATTATAAGTGTTGTGAATAGACATGATCCATACTTGGACAAATGTCTCAGACCTTTATCCCCCACTCCCAAACATGATCTGAGTTCTACTTCCCTGTTAAGGAAACAATCTCCCATTGATATTTACCTAGAAATTCCTTGGATAAAGTGGGAACAAACAGCATAATAAAAATGTAAGCTATGTAGTTTTTGATCTCCACAATTTGTAACCACCATTACAGCGAAAAGCCAAATTACTGAAGGCACTAACTGGGATTCTCCATATGTGGTTTCAGGATAAGCTGCAGTATGAAATATTTTCCTATTAAGATGTTAGCTAATCAGTATGCATGACCACTATTCTTTCTTAACAGTAATTTTGAGGTTTTATCTCTATAGCTTTTTGTTCAACAATTAACATGAAAATTCATTCAAGACTTGTTAACATTTTCTGCCAGCAAATTAGGGTGGTCAACGGGAAAAAATATCTATATCAAGTGCTAATTACCTTCTAGTCTTTGTTTAATGCCATGAAAGGTCCTTATACCTATAAGTTTTTGATCTATTATGAATTTTGATGTTAAAAAAAGGCTATGGGCAATATGCCCTCAACATCTTTTAATGGCAACTACATCATTGATACTTTGTCACCAACATTATTTTAGGTTTATAATATGCAACAGGTGAAAGAAAAAAATATGTATATATTTTTTTTAAGCCTGGAAAAATAGTGGTAATGTCAAATGCTAAAATATTAATCCTGTGGGAATTCTGGCTAAATATTAAATCTCTGCTGGTACATCAGTGGAAACCCCAATACTTTCAACAAAACCAACAAAACTTCATGACAAACAAATGCATATAGGGCTATTTTCTAAATTGTACAGCTCAAATGCACAACTTAGAGCTCACACTTCACAGGCACAGATAAAAGGAAATAAATAACAGGTTCATTTGACTTCCTCCTCAGGGACACCATTCAGAACATAAGAATGACAAAATATACTGTGGAAAAAAAAGTCCTTTTTTTGCAGCAATGGCTTAATGAAGATGTGAGGAAGAAATGAGCAGGATTTATTTCCCTGCTTGATATCTCCAAGTCAATACATTTTAAGGTCACACCATTCCTTGTGGTACCACTCCAGCACTCTCCATCTGTATTAGGCTGTCCTTCAGAGTCTGTGTGGCAGATGGTGCACTCCCACCTTGGGAATCTGCAGCTCAAAGCAGAGGCATAACAAGATCAAAAGTCTGCATGCAACTCACTATAACATGGCTACGAGCAGCACTGAGAGAAAATGCTGTGAAAACAACCATCCCTCCAGTATTTATAGCAATTAAAACCCCACAGCAGTACTTAGTCACTTTATATGAAGGGACCAATCTTCATGGTGAATTCACTTTGGAGTGTTAATTAGAAATATGGTAAGTTTTCAAAAATAACATTTTTTTGTCCAGCCTTACTTCTAATAAAAATCATCATGGAAATGATTGGTTCACAGTTAAAAATTTCTCATCATTAAAAAAATTTATACATGTTGTAAAGAGCGGAAATATTTTTATAAGCCCTGTTTATTGAATTTCTTGAAATGCTCTTAACCAAAAGAAGCAAGCTCCAGGTGTGTCTCATATCATAACAAAAGCACTTGCTAGATCTTTGTCAAAAGCCCACTAATTTTAATATGACAATTTTATTGATTAGTTGACATAGCCAAAGAGTGACTGTATTTTCATTTTGGGTCTAACAGTGTGGTAGTTCTCAATGTCTGTTCTCCATCACACCATTTAATCAGTAAAGACTTTGATCCCATGGAAATAAAGAGTAAATTTTCCACTAATTAGTCCAGAGATACACATCGCATATATTTTCTGAAGAAAGAAATAGAATCTGCATCTAGTCTACAGTTTCTTAAACAAAAACTGGAAACACAACCTAAAGCATGAATTTAATCTCTTGAGCACCATCTAATGACCAAATTGTTAAATGGCCCAGAAGTACATTGGCAGCTGTGCTAAAAAAGGATGAACTTTTTGACTCAGGTTGGTCAAGAATTTCCATCAGACGTTTTAATGGGAAAAGGTGTTTTTTGCTGAAGTGTAAAACTCCATGAATGGCATCCATTTTGACAAAATTACTGAGGCAGTTCTTTATGAAAACAACACCTATAAATGGTAACATTTTCTTTTCAGGAGATTTTTTTTCCAACATAACCAAAGAAGTACTTTGATGATTAAAAAGCCTTATTGTTTTTAACTCTCCCCAAAAGAGGAAAAAAAGACTATTTCCTGACCAGTTGCAAGTGTCTTCATTCAATATTTTCAAACCTTCTCTTGAGCTACACTTGGAAAGTCAGTTTCATGTATATTACTGCCAGCATTGTATTTTGCATTTATAAACAGTCCAAGTATGTAAATAAACAAATGAAATTAAAAGTCTGTCCAAAAATCAAATTATTTAAGCATAAGGTAAAAAAATTAGCATATCCAAAAAGCAGCTATGATGAATAGTAGGAAGTTAGTATTAAGACTACTCATATTGGACATGTAAAAATCCTTTATATGCTTAGAAGGGTCAATCCTAAACAAAAGATTAGGCTGAAGATCAGGAAGAAAAAGAAAAAAATTGATATAAAGGGGAAAATAAGGAAAATAAGAAAGGGCAGAAAAGGATGTACATCAGAGAAATAAAAAAAGAAAGATGGATAGAACAACAAAGTCATTCCATTGAAGAAGGACAGCAAAGGAGGCACTGCCACTGAAGGTTGGACAAAGGGCATATCATATATATATATTTTTAAACTTTTTAGGCTACAATAGAAAGCCTAAGATGTTCAAAGCTCAAAAAGACCAAACTGAGGCACAGATGGGGTACTCAACATGGGCTAAATAAAGAAAGATAATTTCCTAATAGCCTTAGAGATATTCCAAAGGGTGGTTTATTTCAGGTCAGGAATGAACATTTCTCAAGGTGATCTTTTGGCGGTGTCCACTCAACTGCACTTTGATTCATGCTGTGGAGCATCTCATAGCACACAAACTGCATTTCTTTTGGATGAGCTAACTGAACAGATGCTGCAGTGCTTTGAAGTTAAAGGCATAGAAGCTTCTGGGTCTGATTCTGCAAGAGCTGTAGCAGCTTGGGCTCCACCTCAGCAAACGCGTGCCAGGAAATTCAGGCTTTTCAGTAGACTAACAGAGCCTCCAAAAACCCTGCAGAAACAGCCTTTCACACCACTGTCATCAGGAATCAGTGCTCCAGGCACAGCTGCACCTGGGGACTTGCTGTTGCAAAAAAGATGAGCACTAACTCCTGGAAAAGTCCTCATCCTGAAAACATCTGGATGTTTTCCAGTCAGTATTGGTGGCAGCGCTCTAAAAAAAGAGGCACCTGTCACATTTTTACAAAAAACAAAAAAAACCAAAACAAAACAAAAAAAAACCCAAAAAACCCCAAAAAAAAAAAAAAAAAAAAAAAAAAAAAAAAAAAAAAAAACAAAACCAGCACTCCAAAAGCAAATAGTTGCAAAGCAGCTCTGGATTTTGGCTCTCTGAGCCCGGTGCATCCTGGCAGGAGGCAGCATTCCCCTCGCAGCAGCCGGCTGAGGTGCTGAGCTGCCTTTCCCAGCCAGGAGCTTTATGAATGCCACTTTCACTCCCAATATTGGTGGCCATCAGCCCAGTTCTCATGCCAATGCAAAAGTTGTTTTTCAGCGAGCGGGATGGATCTAGGTGAAATAAGGGCTTGATTTACAATCAGCTTTCGGCCCAGCTTCACCCACTGCCTGTGTGTGGCACTCAGGGCTGGCCCCAGCAGGTGTGAGCAGCCAGGAGCACTTGGTGGGTAGGGAGAGGCTGCCCTGAGAAGCAGGTGCTAATTGATGGGTGTTAGTGCAGACACTTGGGGCAGAATGGCTCAGTGTTCTGCTCTCCTGGCGTACAGCAAGTGGGAAAGGGCAGCAGCCACCACCAAGCACTTCATAAAAACACCACTCCGTCCATCACGAGGGCCCTGAGACCACAGCCAGCCTGCGCTGAGGGGCACTGGCTGAGCTGCGGTGGGAAGTTTGCACAGCACCTGCCTGTGTTGTATCTGGCAGGCATCCCCATGGGCTGGCCCCAGCCTTCATAAACAAACAACAAAGAAATTTCATGGAGATTTTTATATTTTTTAATATATATAGGTTGTGTCCTAGGAGGAGCAAGTATTTGGGCTAACTCTGGTTTCCCATTTTTGGCTGTCTCTACGTTTCTCCTGTCTCCTGCAAGCACACAGGGCTCTGCCACTTGCCCAGCAAAGCTGTCCCGGTGGGAGCAGTGCTGGGTGCTGCTGGTGCTGGTTCAGAGCCTTCCTTCCAGCAGGAGCACACAGGGAGCCAGGCTGCCCCTGCAGCTGAGGGCTCAGGAGGGCTGGGAAAGCTGCACTGCCAGCCATGCTTAACCAGGGCTCCTCAAGTCTTCCCCAGAGCACTCCAAATCTGACATCAGGGTGCCAGAAAGGGACACTAAAAGAGGAGAAAAGGGGAGAGACACACACACGTGAAGATGATCTCTTTCACCCCAAGGTTTTGTATAAGATCTGTTTCTTTTCCTTTCCCTTCTTTCAAATGTTTTCCAAATATCTGTCAAAAGATAGGTGGGGGGAAGGGGGTGGTTTAAGATGACCTGCACAGAGGAGAGGGTTTGCATTCACTTCTGAAAGTGTTGACATGCTGCAGTTCAGAAGGGAGATGTCCCACTGCGAAAACTTTTCCTCCTTAACTTCAAAGCTTTCCTGGCAGTGGGAGCCCTGATCCCAAATATGACCATTTTGCTACTGTCCAGGATAAGGGGGGTTTGGGACCACACAGAGACAAATGTCCAATGATTCTTCAGCCTCCAGATCTTGGCTGACTCCTAATGCTCCTGGGAAGGCTTTGCAGCTCCACTGCACAAGAGTCAGAGTGCCACAGCAGCTCCCGTAGTGTCAATTGTTCCAACACCACTGCCCAAGCAGATGAGTCCCCTGGGCTTACACTGCCTGGCACAAAGAAAGCTCCAATGGCTCAGCACAGAGTTAACCTAGTTAACCTCTTCACCATGGACAATTATTATTCACCTGAGAGGCTCTCGGACTCGACTATAGTTAATACCCTAAAAAGTTTTTGAGCAGCTCAGAAGACTGAGTTTCTCAGAAAATCTGTCCCTGAAAGTTAGGTTCCATTTGCATTATATTTAGGTCTGATTAGCCCCAAAAGCCTTCTCCTAAGGCATGAAAATAGATGGAGACTAAGTGAACAAGAAAAATGTATCTATCAGATGTTGGGCTTCAGAAATAGGGAATTGGGTATCTCAGACAAATCTGTTGCTTAACTTAGTATTTCTAACACTACTAGAGAAAGTACATTACTAAACATACCATCTCTGCCATCCTTTCAGCATCTAATCATAAGAAAAATCAAGTCTGTTTGTCCCTCAGGCAACTCCTTGAAGAAGAAAATGAATGCTAAGAAAAAATAAATCTATCTTTTAGCTGTGCTATTAGCTTATTTAAAGTCATCGTGTGAAGCAGATAATGGAGTAAAGAATCACACTGGTATTTTTTGATGTAATTCTCAAAGATTTACAGAGCCATTACTTCAACAATTACAAAAAAGCTGTGAAAGAGAAGGAGTAAATCTTGCAGCATGATGCATATTTTCCATGGTGGATGGCAGTCATGTTCCTGTACATCCAGAGGTTATGCCAAGGCTTCTTCTCCAGATTTCCATTATGTTGCATACAATGTCAGGGGAGCAATGTGAGAATGTCTGAGCAAGATAATCACAGGATCCATGAAGTTCAGCAGCTTGTGTCATTAAAAATTACAGTGATATCTTGAAATACTTCTAAAAATTTGATACTATTTGGCATGACTTTTTTTCCCCTGTATTGGCACATGAACTACACAGCAAGCAAATGGGATAGTCTCTGATGATTGCAGTTAAAAGTTTCATGTCAAAACCTAACCTGTATTTTTTGAATGTGGCACAAAAAAAGAAAAAAATTCAAAAGATTAAAAAGTACTCATACAACAAGAAAGAGACAAAGGCAGTGTTCATCTGTTAAACAGCCAACTTGCACAAAAGACCAGTGTGAAAACCAAGACTAATCTCCCCATGCAACATACACTGTATTTTCAAAAGTTAAGTGCTCAGGTCTCTTCACTGCCATGTGCATTAGAAGGAGTATTTGTAATGTCTTGTAAAGCTAACAAGCTTAGTTAAGCAGAGGTGTGTGGTCTTTCAAAGTGTATTCCCAGGGTATGACCGCACTCCTCAAGAAACTCATTTATCACTGCAATGATTTCACCTCATTTGAAGCCAAGTTATTGTCACCCTTAAAATAATGTACCTTGACAGGAAAAAATGAAATTCATGTGAAAAGTTATACAGTCAAAATATAGGCAATCATATCAAAACTTAAAGCAGATGAAAACTTTTTATGTGGATATATTTAGGTGGTATTTTCTTGTGCCACAGACTTTCCTTTCCTTTCCTTTCCTTTCCTTTCCTTTCCTTTCCTTTCCTTTCCTTTCCTTTCCTTTCCTTTCCTTTCCTTTCCTTTCCTTTCCTTTCCTTTCCTTTCCTTTCCTTTCCTTTCCTTTCCTTTCCTTTCCTTTCCTTTCCTTTCCTTTCCTTTCCTTTCCTTTCCTTTCCTTTCCTTTCCTTTCCTTTCCTTTCCTTTCCTTTCCTTTCCCTTTGGAATCACACATGTCCTGTGGTTCCCTGTCATTAAAGGGAGGTGTGCACGCTCCATCGCTGCCTCAGTATGGCAGCCCAGGCTCTTAAAATGTTAAGGAAGGCTGAGAAAAGTGCAGATGGATTTAATAGGGAGCAACCATTTAAATGATTGGTCACTCCCTAGTGCACAGTTATATTTCAGGTGTTGTGAGTGTGCTTAATCTTGTCCTGTCCTATTTCACAACTGATATTTGCACTCTGGAGTCTCTTAAATCTTTCTCTTCAACCCCCCATCCTCAAAAGTCATCGAGGAACCAGGGTGGATTAGACTAGTGAAGATCCAAGTGGAGATATTTCCAAGCTAAACCACAGCATCCCTTAAGAAGCATAGGTTTCAGGTTGCATTTTCTAAACAGTGCAACATACATGGTGTACTCTGAAGGAGCTGTTTAGGAACTTTTTTTTGCATTTGCCCTTTTGCTGTCATCCTTTCACCCAAGGATCTGCGGAAGTTAACATGAAGGTTTTGGATTGTTGTAATTTTCCTAGCTGGTTTTAATTCTTTAATTTATTATTTACTAAACAACTAAAATCAGTTCTTGGGAAAAATGTTGTCTTTATACAACTATTTTCACCCTTTACCATTTTTCAAAGCATTCTTGAAGTTCATCTGGCTTCACTGGGAACATGCCATAAGGCATAACCCCTCTGTATGGCTGCACCTCTCAGAGTAGCAAGTATTTCCTAAACTCTGTATGACTTCTGTTTCCCCTCATTGCAGTCTGTGTAGCTTAAAGAAAAATCTTCATAGCTGTATTTAGGGTTACATTTAAGCAGCCTGAATATTACAACCTTGTAGATCATAGTGAATTCAGAAGAAAAATGTGGCCATGTTTAGGGGACTGGAACTGAGCTTGGATAGGGTATGAAAATGGCAGGTGACATTGATAGTGAGAGGTGAGATACACATAAACAAAGAGGAAAAGGCTCAGGTAGATATTTAAAAGCACAAACAAACTTTTGTATAATAATGATTCTCCTGCCTTCCTTACCCAATTATTTCTCTTTTATATGTCTTTACCTTACCCAATCGGTTTCACTGAATTGTCAAGCACGCAGTACAACTAGGCCATTTTATAAAATTTGAATACTAACACAATCAGAAGAAAAAATTATACAAGGGATGCAATGGAGGGTGTTGTGTTTAGGGTCTGTCTCAAAAACCAGATCATTCTTCTTTGCCTAAGGTTCAGTAAAAAATAAGGTTATTTTAAAATTGTGGTTTATTAGCAAAAACTCTGCTGCAAACCCTGTATGCTGCAAATCCTGTATACATAATATGCAATTTTGACAGAAACAGTTTGTTTTGCTGGAATTTCAGTCCAAGAAAGAGCACTTTTCACAATTTAAAAACATGCCTTGAGGCTATATTCGCAATTTATTATTTCAAATTTTATTCTGACATAACTTTTAATTTATTTTTTCTTAGTTTACCTAATACTTATATAATATATGATCAAAATCCTGCCCACAGAAACCATAAGAAAATTAAATGTTTCCATTCTGTCAAATGAAGAACCATCAATCCAAAACAAGAAAATATTTGGGAAGCCTGGTTTCTAGAAAATGTTTCAGGTTTTTTGCCAGTTTAATACACAGATAAATGTCAAACCCCTTTGCAAAACAAAATTCTGTTTCTATGCAACAAAATCGTGTAACTGAAGATCACAAAAACATAAGGCCTGGTTAGTAGAGACACTATGTTTTTCTAGATATTGAGTTTAATACTGGTAAAAGAGTCTGTTTTCAAAAGACTCCTATTCATATTTAAAAGCTGAATATGTGCATTTTTCTTCTTCCTTTAGTCCAATTGCTCCTCCAGCTTCTAACTTCTGATGTAATTAAGGGAAAAGTCCAACAGAAAAGTTTTAAGATAGCTCATTTACCATGTGTTCAATTCTAATTTATTACTTTCCATGTAACAAGTAAAATGATCAAGGCATATACATGCTAGATAAATGTCTGTTACAATTTTCCGTCTTCCTCCAACAAACAGTTTTCTCTCACAGAGAAAATACTGATGTCCCCTTGTGAACAGTTCAGATATTTACTGAAGCAGATTCAAATTGCTCCCAAACTGTTAATCCATGCAAAATTTAATTACTAAAGAACTGGAAGCAGCTGTAATGAGCAACCTTAGCTGTGTCTTGAAACCTCCTGATGCTGCTGGCTCTCATCAAACTTTGTATTTCCCCAGTGCCACACAAATTAAATCCTCTTTTTTCAGATGCCTTCTCACCAGCCCTGTATAGATCTCACCTGGAGCTATTTTCCTTTGCTAATCCTGTTACTTGAGAGCAAGAGATAACTTAGAGCACTAAATATGCCGAAGGTGATTTCATACATTTGATTGCACAGCAAAAGTAGTACCAGCAGGCATAGAAATATTCTACTCTGGAGGGTTGATGAAAACTCAAAATAAGCTGAAAACAACACTGATAAAATGAAGGTTATTTGTATAATATTTACTGACACTGAATTTTAATGTTAAGCCTACACTGTATGTCCTAAAACTAAGAACAGATGAACTAGTGGGCATACAAGAAAGCTATGAGACAGGAAGGGCTGATTCTACTCTTGTGAAGATGAATCAAATCTGGAATTGAAAGCAGGCACAGACAGAGGAGATTACTAGGCTGTTAAATAAACAGTAAATAACAAGAGGAGTGTTGACAAAAGGAGTAGAAAGTATGTTCCCTAGTCACAGACTGCAAAACACTGATCAGGGAAAGGATTTGGTGATGACTGTTGACAGACACTTAAAACCAGCAACCTGATGTCTGGTAGCAGTTTGGAAAGCAAGCAAACACGGGGAAGTGTAAACAGAGGAACAGAGCACAGATTTCAGCAGATAAGTGCACTGTGGTACAAAGGGCTGCTGTGCCCACACCAGAGCACTGCCTGGGAACAGACACCGAGGGCAGCTCCAAATGCACAATCAAAAACAGCAGCTTTGGAGCAGGCCCTCGACAACTGAGAGCATCACTCTGATCAGGGACAGCCCACAGTAAAGAAAGGATCCCTGGCAAAAAGAAAGAAGGGAAAATACCAACTCACATAGCTTTAAATTGAGGGAATTTTAAGGCAATTCAGCAGAGGCAACATGGTGTTGTCTGGTCAGGACTTAGAGAATACACATTGAAAATCCTTGAACTGCTTTTCTGCAGAGCAGCAGCTATTCCTGTGGCTGGGAGCACAGCACAGCTTCCTGAAAGAGCATCTTGGCATTACTGTGTGACTCATGGATATGGAATTGTACAGCATGCCTAGGGGGCCACGGTGTGTACCTTTCCTCAGAGGTGTCCCCTGCTCTCATGGAGCAGATCTGCCCTTGCTGATAAAAATTTGGATGCAGTGTGGTGCTTGAAGCCAAACCTTCTCAGTCGTGCACCCCTAGCTGCAGAATGGAGATTTAAACATTTATGAATATAATATTGAAATTGAAAAGCAGTTTCTCAGGAGGGAACTCTGTTTCATTCCTGTTACATGCTGGCTATGCTTATATTAATGTTGTGGTTTAGATCAGGAGAATTTTCTTTTTAGAGACTCATCTAATGGCCTGGTCCCACTTACCACATGTGAGACACATTGTGGAGCCACCTCAGGGCACACAAACTGAATTCCTTTCAGATGAAATGAAACCTTGAGACCTCTATCAAACCTCTAAATGCTCACAAGCTTCTGTTCTAGAGGTTAGAGCCTTTACTGAAGCTGAAGGAACCTCCTGAAATGAGAACAGAATGGGTGTCATGTCCCAAGCACAGATTCTTTTGCCCATCAGATTTGCTCCTGCTGGGCTAAAGTTGCTATGGTAGATGTAACCTGTCCCTATTTTGTAAGAGCAGCTCCTCACTGCAATTCCTGAGCTCACTTTGGTGTTTTACCCAGCAGTGTTTTTCTCCTGGAATGGCCCTAATGAGCTGGGTTGGTAGGTTTACCTGTGAAAGACATATCCATCCCACTGCAAGGGGACACTAGGGAAGAATTATTATCTTCATTATCTTTTGTCTTTTGCAGGAAAAATAAGAATCCCCAAATGTAGATTGACAAGAAAATATCTGTCTAAGTACTAGCCACATAGGTCAAAGGAAACTGATAAGCCACAGAGCTTCTTTTCCTCCCAAAATATTATTACTGTGTAAATGTGAACCATGCAGATGGTTTGGCTGTTTGCCAGTTCCACTTGGGTGTGAAAAGCAGCCTTCATGGTTGAAAAGCTATTTTTCTGAACTGCAAATGCCCATGGCCACGTGAGAAACATCTATTTAAGATCTGGCCCAAGTAGAACCAGACACAAAAGATGAAATAGCTTCTGGTGCTCTGTGCCACCCTGAAGCTACCTTGTTTTTTAATAGTCCCTCATAGACATGCTAGGAAACCATCTGAGACAAGCTCAACCCCTTTGCTGGCAGCTAGGGTCTGCCTACAAAATGTGATTACTCAAAGATGTACTTTATTATGATGCACTTTCATAACTTCCCGTGCTTAAAAGAGTTTATTTTCAGCAGAATTTTTAGAGAGGTTCTATCCATTAATCAAAAAGACAAAATGCCCTGGGGTAGACTGTGTTCCTCCAAAGGAGCTGTAAGAGCAGGTTATTCAAGAACTCATTTGCGGTTATAAATACTCTGAAGTGCAGAGCAGGAGTATCAGCAGTGCAGAGCACATTAGGGGCTGATGGTGCAGCTGTGTGGATATATTTCCCTTGACTTGTGTGGCATGGGGCTTAGAAAGTATAAAGGGTAGGAAGTGAGGTGGAACTGGAATTCAGAGTGATCAGGGTCTCCCTGCACTGAGAGCACGTTGAAGAAACAGCTGAGTACATAAAACCTCATAAAGAAAACCAAAACAATGATATTCCCTATTGTGACTGTTTAGTCTTTCTGTAGAGACTCATGAGGTCTGGGCTATCATCTATTTTTAATATCACTTGACCTGAAAATTTATGCTACCATCTGGAGAATGTGAGGATTTCTGTATTACAGACTTAATACTGTCAGGGAAAGAAAGAGACAGGGTGGAAAGGAGGTACATTGCAAAAATGTTTAAACATTATTCAGCAAATGCCACTCTTTTTTTTTTTTTCTAAAGAGAATGAAACAAAAATATATATCTTAAATTACAAAACTTAAGAATATATGTTGTGACGTGAAGTAATTTGCATTATCTCAGATAAACTTTGCTTTATATTTCTTTGTATTTCAAGGCATCTGCTATCTTAGAAAAGTAAGGCAAACCTTCTAGTGGTCTGCTGTTAATTTTTTTTTCACAACGAATTGGAAATATTAAATGCAAGAGGGAAAACAAAAGGCTATTTTAAAGCTTTGTAGTACTACGTTAATACATTTATAATGCTTTGTCATCTGGAGTCATCTTTGAATAGGGGGACTGGTTTTTAAATCATGGGATTTAAACATCAACATAAATAAACTTCACTTTTAATTTTTCACCTTTAAGAATTAAATGCTAATGCTTCAAACCTTCTCTGAAAACCTGACAGCTAGAAACCCTGTAATAATTGCAATTGCTACAATATTAACAGAGCAAATGATATCATTAGATTTGCAAGTCACAAAAATTAGCAGCTGTGACGATAGTGAAGCAGAGCCCCAGAGCAGGCTTAGTGTGGGAGGGCAGAATGCAGGACCTTGTCCACTGTAAGGCCCCTGCTCCCGGGGTCACCTGCAGTGGTCACTGGCCCCAGGGGCAGCATCACTGTCTGGATGTGCAGGGTGCCCCAGGGAGTGACCTTCACCCTCTGCCGTGGCTGGCACGGGTGGCCATGGCCACCCTGCCTTGTGCAGGATCCCTCCAGGGCTGGCCACAGCCCCACACCAGCTGGCCCCGGGTTCCTCTGGGCTATGTGGCCCTGCACACACTCACCTGATTTTTTGGCAGGATGGGGGAGGAGGTGCTGTTTTTTCAGTGCCCCTGAGATAATGTCAGGGTCAGGCTGCATCCCACCAGTGTGATGACTGCGTGACAAATCTGGAGTTTTGTGCCATGTCCTGAAGTGTGAGGCTGTCCAGGGTACATTGCCTGCTGCTGTTACCTCAAAAATGCATGAGATGGAGGAAAGTAACCCTGATACAGTCTTGTGTGCACTTCTGATTGAGAACTATGTTAAGGTGAAGTATCCCCAGAATCATTTTGAGGAGGGGCTGGCTCTCTGAAGTACCCCAGGAAAGAGTTGCCTGTAAAAACACAGTTCTAAAAAGGCTACAATGATATCAACCTTAAACCAATGCATTGGGACACCACAATAATATTTTTTATATTTGTCTGGTTTATATTAATGGTAGCCGGGGCTGAGCTTCCAACCAGGGAAAAGCATATGATTTTAAAAATGTGCATTTTTGAATGTTGACTTTCATTATGTATGAAACCGAAAAAAGTGATGTAGACAACCTCACCTCCAGAATCAAGCCTAAACCAGAATTAATTCAAACTTTATTGATAGAAATTGGAAGAGAAGCATTAAGGTCATGGGCAGGAGTCAGAGAAGCTTATTTCATTTTTTACAGTCAAGTTGTTTAAATCCTCCTCTACATACACATATCACTGAAAATCATCTTGATTTTTAGACCTCATGATAGCACCCTGCAAAGATGCAAGAGATGTATTTCAGTACTTCTGGAAGTCAGAAAATGTATTCAAAGGTCTGGTATTTGGAACTAATAATTGGAAGACCAACTAACTCGAATTCCTCAACACCAAACCTTAAAACAGTCATGAATTTTTTCTATTAAAACAGCTACTGTACAGCTGTTAAAAACTGTTTCAAGATGCCAGTAAAATAATTGCTGATATTTGAAAAATCTCGACTGACGTTCAGCTCAGGACCTACAATTCAGTTTCCTCCCTGTCTGCAAAGAGGTAGATAGGTTTTAATTGGCCACAAACTAATCAGAAACTATATTTTTATCAGTGGAGCCCCATGGTGTAAGAGAGAGGCATTTTGAATCCCAAAGTGATCTTTTCCTTGATTCTCTTTCTCAGATTCCTCCCAACTGTGGCTGCTTCCTGCCTGTCTACTCCTGTTAACCTTCAGCTTCTCTTTCTTCACAGCAGCTGGTAGGATTTAGGCATATTTTCTCCCTTTTGCCATGCCCCTTTCACCCTGCCTTTGCTGCAGCTCTAACTCTTACACCTAGATTAAAGGGTGAGAGAGTAGTGGCAAAGTGCAGTAATTGAACAAGAGGCCTTGCATTATGAAACTCTCTGCTGACACCATCTCACCATGCCAGTTAAACAGCTGATCCTCCTTATCTAAATAAATATGCTGTCTGTGAGAATGAGGTCCTATTTGTTTGCTGACATTCAGTGCTCTGGGATACTGGCAAATACAGTGTTAAAACAATCCTGATGCCTGAATAGAAATTATTTTTTTAACATTTTCTTTACTCTGTAGAAGCAAATCTGTTTTTCTCTCACTGCTCATCAGCTGCAAACACTGTAAACACCTCATTTGACACCTTCCTGTTTGTCCTAAGGTCATGCTTCATACAGCATAATTCTTAGTATCATTATGTTGATGCACATCTTACTCATAAGGCACATCTTACTTTCCAGGTTTGGAAATTTGTAGCTAGATAGCCCCAAAGAATTAAAAGAAAAATATAGCAAAACATCTTACTGCTCTTTTCGAAATAGGAAGGGTTTTTTTACAACTGAATGTAACAACCCCGTTTATCATTTTCCTTATATTCTATATTTCCTATTGCAAAGTAATGACAGAGAAGAGTATTATTTTGTTATACAAGGTAGCAGAATAAAGACAATTTAGACTATAGCTGCAATACACACAACTGTATAGCAAGGTTTAATGTCTTTTTTTTTGTTTTCTGTAATATACTTTTACAAAATATTGCAGAAGAGTTTTCATGTCAGTATAGGACATACAAACCAGACCCTGCCTATGCCAAGGTCTCTGCCAGCATACACCAGAAGCATTATTTCTTATTTCCACACATAAAAAGTGAGAAGAAAAGAATAACTACTTTATCTATAGACCGCACACATCACAGTGACTTGGAATATCAAGACACATTCCCAAGAGACCTTATTGGGAGTTATTAATGTGACTAATGGGTTTCTGTATCAGCTGTTTGTTTAACTGAGCATTGCCATTGCATTTTGCACTGGCTGCTCACTGCCTACATAGATGTTCATTGTTCCGACTCCAGGCTTTGTTCCCTTCTTTCACACATTGAAAAAGTTTTCCACAAACTGAGTGTTTATGTGTTGAGTGCAGTACTCCATGGACTTTAGGGTCTAATGGAGTGTGAGACGGGGCCTGTGGTTTTTCATCTTGTTTTCAGCTGTACAAACATCATGTACTTTTCCCTTCCTTTTAGAGGCCAGTCTATGGCCTGCTAAAACACCAGCACACAGCAATGCAGTTGCTGAGACTTTACAAGTCAAACTGGGAGGACCTGATGCCATTCACCTTAACACCAAACATATTGACAATGTTTATTTTCTCTGCTCCAGCCTCAGCTCTCAAATAAACATATCAGTGGCTGATTTTCAGTGCTCCTCTGAAGAAAAGCCTAAAAGAGTATCTCTCTCATTGTCAATAACAAGTATGAACTGCTCTCAGACTAAAAGCAGGGGTGGGAGGAGAGGGGGCAGAGGCACATCATGAAGGTATAAACAAAGGAAAAGCTTAGTTCCTCTCTTGTAAGCCTTTTTAAAAACTGGTATTTATTTCAAGACTGTTTTTGATACAATCAGGGTCCTTGCTTTGCTTTTACACTTTACACTTTGTGAAATCCCAAAGGGACTTGAACTAGGTTGGTTGGTACTTTGTATATTTTTTAGCATGCGCACCTGGCCTCTGGGGAAAGCCATTTATTAAATTGCTATTCTGCTATCCTGGGTTGATGACATACAGATTTACTTTTCTCTTCATCAAGAAAATTCTGTAGCTGTCTTGAAAAAAATTCTCACTTTAATATGATGACTCCTAGATGTGCTTGAACCTTTAAATTAGCAGGGGAAAATGACTACCAGAAGTCAGCATAGATGCAGCAATTCAGCAATGTACAATTCTAGCTAGAAAAAGGAAAATCCAATCATGAGTCTGTACTTTGGCACAAAGACATGGCCAAAATCTGTCATTGTTTTACAACACAAGCAGCAGGCAATTTAAAGCTTTTTTAAATGGAAATTTTAACATAGGTGTTCAGAGATAGCTTAGTGAATACAAATGGAGTTCACATTCTTAATTACTAGAGAAAAAATATCCTTTTTAAGGAATACTAATTTTAGTGTTTGTCCACACCATTTCATACCTCCAGATTTCTTCAGCAGTATCTTTTCATCCTTTCAAACATATATTGATATAGTTATAATGAATGGTTAATATTAATTAGATGCACACACCTTTTGACTGATTATGATTATTCATAATCACATGTGAAGGTTGCAAATGACAAAATGCAAAAAAAATATCTGAAGTGTGATGTTTAATCATAGTTTCTATATTCATGGTTCTTTTTTATATGTATATTTTTGACTAGGATGTGAAAGCTGTTCAGTGATGACTGTCACCACCATCTCTTCTGTCTCAATAAATATTTTCCCAAGTCTCTCTAGACATATGCTATAGTTCTGTTATCCCTTTTGAAACCAACTTATTCTAAAATGAATTAATTTATTTAAAAACTTAAATCTCAGTGTTGTTTCTATGTGGTTGTATTAGCTAAAAAAAAATTATTGAAGAAGCAGGATCACACCATACTAGACAGCTGCACCAAGATAAGATTTTTTGTGCCCACAAAACCACCTAAGGATTTGGCAAATGGTACTACCAGACACAGAGACAGATTTCATAGCACTGTACCACCCTCTTAAGTCAGAACTAGTGTAATTCAGAGAGCCAATTCAGAAATTTTAAAAATAACTGCAACCAGTTAAAAAACTAACTCTGTAAAAGAAGTTCCTTCCTTGGGTCATTTGTGGTGCATTTGTTATACTGCAGATGCAGTACTGAAAAACTATTTTAACCCTTTCTTGTGGTATTTTGTCTCTTAGGTTCTTTACCTCATAGTCATGAGAAACATGTTTTTTTGGGACTGGATTTGTGGCAGCTACTTTTCAAACACTTCAGGAAGCCTGGCCTTCCTCTGCAGGGAACACAAACTGAGAACAGGCAACCTGATGATGGGAGAAACCTAAATGAAAATATAAAAAAGTCATCACACAAGAGGTCACCTTCTTTTCTTTCAGACATTTATTTTTAAAAATCTACGTAAAATCATAAACATGTTCATTTCTCTTCCTTTTCCCATAATCTCTCTTTCTATTTTAGTGCCTTCCCCTTCCTTTTTTCCATTTTATAAATAGGAAAGCTAATAATAATAATTGTATTCAGACCAAAATCTTTCAAACTCACTGAGTATTGGCATGTTGGTAATTAAGGTCTCAGCTCTCCTGTTGTGACTTTTATTAAAGTCAATTTATATCTGTCAGATCTTGGCAGTCCATGAAAATTCCCAGTGGGAATACTAGGAGCATATTTCTCCCATCATCATTAGTTGTGTGTCATTAATTTGATAATGTATCAGAAGCATTTGATAGCCCTGGAGACTGGCACTTGCAATCCAGGGCTTCTGTAATTGACAGGAGCTATTTAAGAGCAAACACATTCATCTAGACCCCAGGTGCACACACACAGCCCCACTGAGCCACAGCTTTTCTTGAGGATTTACTCTCATACCAGGTGTGTGTTTTACTGTGTCTGAACTCAGGTATGTTTTGAGGATTACCATGAAATTTGTCTGGAATTTCTAACTGAATATTTTGGGGAATTTTAGGTAAGAATTCCAAAACTGGAGATGTACTGAAAAAGGTTTAGCTGTTATACTAATACACTTCAAAACAGTATTAGAAAGATAAGCTTTCCTCAGAGAAGTAATACAATGTTTTCCAAAAGCTCAGCTTTTTCCTACTTCACAGGGGATCAAAGGTGGAGCCTCTGTAACACCCTTCAATTGGCAGCAGTGGTATGAAAAATCATGAAATGGCTGTAAAGCTAAACTGTTTTAATGTTTCATTGTTTTGTTCATCCCTAACGTTCAAAGCTGAGTGACTAAATATAATGTTTGTATGCAGCAAAAATAGCTACTGATTAACAGCACCACAGGGGCTTCTTAATTTCAGAAGGCACATACTCTGCCCTCTTCCCAGCTAAGCCCCATGCTGTGGGAAACTGATTTCACAAACTGGAACAGCTCTCAGCAAGAAAAGTTATAGGAGACAGATTAAGATCTTCCTCCACTACTGACCTTCAGCATAGTATGAGATTATTTTTTAATGAAAGTATGTCTAATCTCAAAAGGAAGATGGCATAGGAAATGACTGCTTACTGAAGCTAGGAAAGAGGCAGTTTCAGTTTTCATAACCCTTTTAAATTCTTATTTATGGTGTCCTTTGGATACATATTACTGCATCCTCACTTCCCTAACTCGGAGAGAGAAAGAGAAGAGAAGAGAAGAGAAGAGAAGAGAAGAGAAGAGAAGAGAAGAGAAGAGAAGAGAAGAGAAGAGAAGAGAAGAGAAGAGAAGAGAAGAGAAGAGAAGAGAAGAGAAGAGAAGAGAAGAGAAGAGAAGAGAAGAGAAGAGAAGAGGAGAAGCTGTTTCCCAGCATTTCTCTCTCCAGTTCCTACAAGGCCTCACAGCAACTCTGAGCTCAAGCTTATCCTCAGCTCAAGGGCATTAAAAAGCTGAGCCTGGCCCAGGCTGTAAAGGGCCACCATGCTCATTACAGGCAGGAATCAGACTTCATTACACTCCTTATTCCAAGAAAGTAACCACTAATTTCCATTAATAAATTAAAGGTGCGCCTGATGTAAAAACTTCCTGACACACATCTGGCCCTGCATGTAACTTTCTGTGCCCTAAAAAAAACCAATGGCAAGTACCTGACAATGTGTATGGATAATTTGCTTTTTCAGAAGGCAACTGTAGTACTAACAAGGCTATTGACTTCAAAGTTAATTAGGAATTTGGAGTGTCCTTTTCAGTCTTGAAAAACTGCACTCACTAGCACCTTCCCACTGTTTTCCCCAAGGCAACTCAGAAAACAACTTTACTGGTTAGCTTCCCACTAGTTCTACATTTTCTTACTGTAGACATAATTAATTTTCAACTCCTCTGATGCCAATGTGAATTGGTCTCTAGCTGAAAGATTTTTGAACCTGGATGGAAAGGAAGGGACCAGTCCTACCCAAGGCAATATAACTCCTGATAAGTAATTCTCCTTTGCCTTCAAGTCCTGCCTTAAGGCACCAATCTGCAATGACAGACACCTATTATTTTTCCAAGAAATGGCTCGTGCTCTTGGTCTGGGGTGACCGGGGGCTGAGCAGAGAAAACTGTAGGCTGGGAGATTCTCTGGCCATCATCACCCTGACAGTTCTGCAACAGAACTCACATCTCTACCACATGAGCAATGAATTGCCACCTCCTCCACCACCCAGGTATCTGTGTAGCCACAGGGCTGAGGCACAGGTGGCTTTCCCAGGCATATGTGGAGCATTCTTCTGGGATAAGATCCAGAGCCCTTTTGGCAGCTTTCACCCTTCCTGTGTCTCACCCCACTGCCTGTATCTGAACTCTCACTGGTGTCCTCTACCACAGCTAGACTCCACCATGCAGCAGAGGGACATTGTGCCAGCAGTCCTCTGACCCACAAGTTTTCTCTGTCTCATTAGGAATATGTCCTTATTCCTCCTCACACATGTTTTGTTCCTGGATCACAAGAGCTTAAATCAGCACATTTTATGGAAATTTGGTTGTTACTACTAGTGGCACTGAGGAGCAGCATGATTTTCTGTTACAGTTAACTGATTTCAGAGATTTTAAATCATTCCTGAGGATAAAGAAGATGAAAAGGTTTTCAGTGTGAGAGCTGGCATTCAGGCACTCAAAGAGAAACTATTTCTTTTTAATTGGTGTAACACAGGAATTGTGAACAACTTCATTGCTGATGGACAAAAATCAAGAGTTTATTGTTTTTATGTGGTGATTTTCCTGCTCCTGTTCCTGCTTTATAAAGAATAAAACTACTCATTTTTTGAAAAAAAAAGTGGTTAATAAATTTTGCTGGAGCTGTAAAAACAGCTATCATCCACAGGTACCTGCTTACTCTTTTGCTGAAGGGTTTGACATCCATTTACTACTAAGGATTGATAGCCCGACCTCCTAATGGATATGCTGACAGTTTCTTAACTACATTTCTAGCCAACTATCTCTTTTTATATCTTGGCTTTAAATGTAATGAACCATAATTCTTCCACATTGAAATGCTGATTCACATCTAGTGAGTTTGTTTTGGCCAGCTTATGGGCTTTTATAAGTGCCTCAAAGTCACACTGGGTATATAACTTTCCCTGTGACAAGAGGAGGCTTTAACTCTGGAGAGCACAGATCCGGCGTTATTCCACCGTACCCAGTGGAGCAGCTGCAGGTGAGGGCAGCAGATATTATTAAAATTTTGAGAGGGCACTAAATTAATTTCTGATTTCGTAGACCCCCTAAGCTGAGTGTTGTTTTTGAAAGAAGTAGTCTGGGACGTTGTGAACAATGTGTTATACAGCAGAGCAGTTACGCTATAGGGCTGTTATGCTTTGCATTTCATGTGAGACCACAGGATATAGCAAGAAGTGAACTGCATCATGTAGTTCAATGAGAAATGGTCTTATAAGATATTTATCTCTTGTTCAGACCTACCTGAAGAACTTATTTTCTCCTATAGAGACCAAGAGATTTAGTTGCAGCTTCAAATAATTCCTTGCTCTATAATACCCCTTCATCTGTTTTTCACAGACCTAAAAGTATATTTTTAAAATGCAAATTATGTAGGTTTTGCCTTTTACTCTTGTGTCTAATGCAGGGTCAAACATATCACTGGCACTAAAATAAACATTCATAATAATAACCAGACAGTGGTAAAATACTAACTCTTAGTGGGACAAACAGGAATACTTTCATCTCTTGTTATACAGGGGATGCTCTATTGTTATTCTTCAAGTCATGGCATCAAAGGAGGCCTGAAAGTCTTAGGAAGCTGCTTGATATTTCTAGACTGTAATCCTCTTTGCTCCTTTGTGATTTGGTCAGAGTCCCCAAGAGAACTTCACAGGAAAACATGACTATTTTTTTAAGCTTTCTATTAGGATATTTTGCCTATCTCATTTATGTAGTCAGTCCCCTCTCATTTCTTGTCATTTGGATGCAGGAGTTTCCCTGTGCATCATTTCAACATGTAGAATTTCAAAGTAGGTTTCAAGAGCATAATTCACATCACTGATTATTATAAAAACCTGACCTTTTAACTTGCTTGTTACTTGCCATTGTCAGATATTTGCCCATATTTTTCAAGAGGTGTCATAGTCTTTCCTTCTTGCTATTTGCCTGAAATTAAACCTAGAGATTAAAATTAGATAATGTTTGTCTTCTCTTTACCAGACAAAATTTAAAAAAAAAATCTTTCACCACATACAGGCTCATTTTAAGCCTGTATGTGGTGAAAGATTTTTTTTAAAAAATTAAATATTCCTGCTTATATTTTGAATTTTCAGGAGAGAGAAAAAGCATAACTATCTCATTTTCAGCCACTCTCAAACTGCAGAATGCCCAAGCATATGATTTCCACTCTAAGCATGGTGACCATGTGCTGCAAGCTGATGTGCCAATATGCTTTGTAGTGCAAATGGCATAAATCTGTGTTGTAGCTGAAGGTCATGTCATAATTGTAGCTCTGTGTCTTCTTTTAAAAAAAATAGTGTCAAACACCACAAACCTAGGAAATTAATGGGGAAAAAACAACAAAATAAACAAATAAAGAAAAAATACCAGAAAACACGCAAAAATTACCCACTGAACTGAAACCTATGTTACAAGGTGTAAAAATTTGAGCAGGAAGAATCAAGAGCTATTTGAAAGTCAGGAAATGGCAGCTCACAGTTACCCTGTGGTAAATCACACATGATAACAGACTGCTTCTCCAGGAGATCCCTCCACATTCTCTAGGAGGGACTGACAAAGCAGAGCAGAGTCAAAACCTCTTGAATAATCATATTGAAGAGCTTGATTTTACAAACAAAACACCATCCTTACCTGGATGTTTCTCTTTTACTTTGTTAGGTTTTACAAGATAAAAACCAAACCCAAATGTTGTTCAAGAACACGAGGTTGATGATTTATACTGCAGGACAAAATTTGAGATGAACACTTAACCAGTGTGGGTTAGATGCCAAAGTATCAACCTGTTCAGAATCTGTGTCTGACCACCCAGGGACAGCAGAGGAATGGGAATGGTGTTGCAGATGAGCATCCAGGAAGCAGGATCAAAAGAGATGTATAGAAATAAGGCTGCATGTGTGTTGCAGATGTTACTGGAGTTTTGGGTTCCTGATCCCCTTGTTTGTTTGCTTTTAAAATATCTATGGCTCTTGTAGGGCATGAGCAAGCTGATGGCAGTGGAGATATACATAACAGTTGCACCAGTTTCACCAAAACCAGTGAAATCCTGAGACTGCATTTCAGATTAACAAAGAAAACTCACCAAGTATGAGGATGAAACAACTTTAAGAGGAAGAGAGATTTCTTGTGCCCTGTATAACTTCTTTAAGAAAACACTAGGTAGCCTTATCCTTTAGCTGCTGTATATCAGCAGTAGAAACCTGCAGGCAGGGAGTTATGTAGAAAAATTTTAACTGTAGTTGCCATAAATTTGGACATTTTGAGAGAGGTTTAATTTATGTATGTTGAAAGGAAATTAAACAAGAACATTAAAAATTGGTTTTCTCATCTAGAAAAAATGTGCTTTTTGGTATACGATCATGGATGCAGCCATTTCAAAACACACTTTGCAGTATGCTGCTTCTGCACATAGCTAGGAACAGAGAAATAAGGGAAGAGTGTAAAAAATATGATTATACATAACAAATTATTTTTTCCCACCTGTGTCCCTCAAATTCAGCATGGTTTTGGGTAATACATATCAGATCATTGTGTTTAATGGCCTAAAATAGAACCTTGCTGGCCAAGCCAAAGGGAAGAGACACATTAGAAGACTTTCTTCATTCCTCATCTGTACTCATTTTAAAGTCTGAAAACCTCGTATATCATTTACCTTGAAATATTATTTAACTTGAAATACTATTCCATGATTATGATTCAGCATCTGTAAGAAAATGTCCTTGCTGGCAAACTTAAATCTGTTAGCATCATTCATTTATTTTTCTTAGCAATGTCATGTAGAACACGTATATTTGGTGGTCTGTGGTGGAATTCTATCTCCTCAAATGCCCTTTATGGCCTCATAACATTTGTGCAAGTCACACTAGTATATACATGACTACTTCAGCATTTACTGCTCCTGAGTTCATGGAACAAACCAGTTCTAGCCTCAAACTATAGTCATAAATGCAAATACAGAGGGTTTGTGCTCTAATATGCAATCGCTAGGCGGATACAAAAGAAGAAAAACTGTTGTATCATGCTAAAGAATAAGGGAATTGATGTGCAAATCTAATGATTTATCAGATTGGATAATCCTGGTAAGGAATAGATATATCAAAGGAAAGTACTAATCCTCCCAAAAAGAATGAAGTTATGGTAACAAACCATATTTCTGCCACAGCAATAATTTTACAAGTAAACCGTGTTCTTTCTACCTTATTCAAAGCTTTGCCAAGCAAAAACAGGATCCACATTCACTTCTAGAACTGGTTTGGGAGTGATGCTCAGTACTGCTGTGATTGATCTCCCTGTTTAGCAGTGCTGTTCCACTGCAGGAACAGTGGCTTGTGCTTGCACTGAGATCAGAAAGGGCACCTCTGGCACAGGATTGTCATCTCTCATGGCCAGACTCACCCTGCTTGCCCATGGCTGATTGTACTGTGGTCAGTAAATGACAAAACAAATCATTGGGAATTACCTGTTAGAGAGACTCTGGTGATAAAAACATTAACAGGAAATACGCAAATACTTCCTTTTTGAACTGGTTGTGGCTGAGCCTATTGATTCCTCAGCTTGTTTCTGCTTTCCTTCTACTTCTAATAACCATTTTCTCTGCAGTTGCAGTAAGTTTGACTGATAGCTTGTTCATCCAGGAGGGTTTCATTAATTCCTTCTACATGACAAGTTTTTTTGGTGCTCATTTAAGCTGAGTACAGGGTTTTCAGGAGGACATAGCCTAGGACCATACTGCAGGCACTTAACCATTTAAATCCCATTCAGCAAAACACTTAAACCTATTTCCTTTGATGGAATGTAACCATATTTTTATAAGTTCATGGGATTTTTTTTTCTGAATAGGTACAAATTCTTTAAATTATGTTAATTTAAATTTTGGAATCGCATATTTAAATCCCCAAAATAAAAGCAGGGGTGGGAGAAACACAAGTTAATTTTTGTCTACGCTTTCTTTTTAGCTTGAGTCATGTTTAGCAACAGTCACTCCAGAAAAATCTCCCCCAGATCATCTCCCAAGAAATCTACTAAATTGAGTCATGACCAAATTTTCATAGTAAAATGAAAACAGAAATCTTAGCAAAGATAAGAAAGAAACATTATTAAGACATCTATTTGAACAAAGCAAAATTTCTCAAGACAAGCTAAGGAGATTTATTTAGCTTGTCCAGTTGACAGACAAAACTGCAGCACTGCAGCAATTCCTATGTACTTCTTTCTTTTTTTTGATTTACAATGTAAATCACATAAATTATGCTTTGCCAGCTATCAAACCTCATGTCATGCAGACAGTCCTTAGCTGAGGAAAACTGGCATCCGCTTGTCCGACTGCACAAGTAAGAGAAAGTATAAATAAAGCATAAATGATGAATTTAACCTTCCCTCCCTCCCTGGCTGCCGTTAACAGCTCAAGGACCCACAGCACACTGTGCTCCTGTGATGTACCAGTGCGGTAGAGCCTTCAGGACTGTGGCTAACCCCTTTCCAAGTACAAACACCTGTGAAAACAAAATTAGCCCTGCCAATATGTCTAAGAAGAAATGCTTTCCAGTAGGTTATAGATATAATATTCACCCCATTCAGGGGAATCCAAACAAAACACAAATGTCTTATTGGGGCAAGAGGATATTAAGAATAATAGACAGATTATATGATAGTTTATTGAAGGCAAAGGAAGAGACATTAGTCATAGTTTTGTTATAAAATGAGACTTAATCAAAGAGGAATGGGTTAGAGGTCATGTGTTCTATTTGTGCTATTATTATTTTTAAATCATTGAGACTTCCATGAGTGGCAAAAGAAATGATCCTGAACAGTAAAAAACAAGCCAGACCTCACTGGAGCACTTCAAGATGAGCCAAGAGAATCCACTGCACGAGCCCTGCTGGCTGTATGCTAATCTTCTTTTTATGTCTTTTTAACAAGGGGTGATTGGAATATAAGATCACCTTTGCCAGAGAAGTTTGTCTCAACAAACCACTAAGCTGGCTGTGGTATTCTTAGTGACGTGCAGCAACCTGATCAGGATATAACTTCTCACAGAAACAACATTGTTCTTTTATGCTGCTCCTTTTAATTTCTTTTTTTTTTTTTTTTAAGTCAAACAAGATAACTCTAATATGTGTGTTCAACTTTTATTCTATTTTACTATGTGTATTAATTTCCAGATACCTGGTTTTATGCTGAATGGCTGGGTAGAGAGGCTTGACTATTCTGTAAGACTGAACACTATGAGATTTACTGTAGTAACTGTGCATTTATATAGACAGTCAATTTTTAAAAATTGCAACTATAACTGCACCTATATATTTTGTATGCATAACTAAAGTTTTGCATTTTTAGGCCTTAGAGATATAGGTCAGGATAAAATTTGTAATATATTTTTTTTATGGATGAAGAGTTGCTTCCTCCACTAACAGTATTAGAATTTTATTTTAAATCTAAGCCCATACAAAAATTTACAGCAGAAAATTCTTTAGAGCATTCAGATGACCTTAGGATATAATGCTTTTGAAAATGGCATTAACACTTAGAAGAAAAAAAAACGCTTTTTTTAACTTCGCACCATATAATGAAGCCTCATTGACTCAAATGTAAAAATTGTACACAGATCTCAAAATACCTGGTAGACATTACTTTTCATATCAAAAGTAAATTTAAAGAGCAGATACTTCCTTGTACACAGTGAAAAAATATCTTTACATTTTTACATTTACGTTACCTTAACTCCTTGTGCATGTACTTTTCCCCATAACATTTTAAAAATATCTGCATAATTTGCAATGTTTTCTTATTTTACGTAGACAACTTCCACAACTAAATATCTTGGAAAGAAGAATGTTTCTTCTACTATCCAATCTATATATTCCATTTTGTAGTTCTTATACTGTTATTTCAAGCTACTTTCCAATGTAGCTGTAGTGTACTTTTGTGTCAGTCATTTTAATTTATGCAGGCTCTTTTTACTGCCCCCACTTTTTCTGCTGGTTAATTACTGTATCATGAAAAATAAGGATTATTTAGTTGATTTGTTTTGGAGTCCTATTCTTTATTGCTTTACTTTTCTTTCTTTTCAAGATCAAAGTTGTTCAAGCTGCCTGCTCTTATCTGACACACACTAAAATCATCAGGCAGCTGAGGGACCCAAGGCAGAAATCACCTAAAAAGGAGCTCCCAGACCTCACAGGCAGGAGGTGACAGGATTCCTCCAGTCTCTCCAGTCTTCTGTGGAGCACCACTGGTCTCAGTCCAGGATTTTTAGCCCACTGCCCCAACTCAGCAGCACTTAAAAATACATTTTATTTGGGACTAATCTAAGCCAGGGCCCTTCTCTGTGACAGCACTTTTGTACCATGACAGATTTTTTGTTTTGTTAACTGGTGGACAAGTTTTGGGTTTCAGCTAAGGAGGCAAGAAGCAAGTTCAAAATCTTTTCACATTTGAGAAGATTTGACCTAACTTTGTTCCTTCTTTAATGATCCTAATCTATAGTCATAGAACCATTTAGGTTGGAAAAAGCCTTTAAAGTCATTGGGTCCAACAATTAACCTAACACTGCCAAAATCCACCACTAAACCATGTCCCTAAGCACCACATCTCGACAAGATGATATAGTTAAAATTATAAGAATTATACTTATGAAATATCTTTGCTTCAAGAACTTGCTTTTAAAAATTTTCACAATAAACCTTCAACAGCAGAGTCATATAGACACTTTTTTATAAACCTATATAAATCATAGGGATTTATAAGAAAAAGACATGAAAATAGTGTAGAATCAGAAAAGAGGAAAAAAGAAAAGGATAAGGGATTTTGAGGCAGACAGGGACAGAAGGTGTTCATAAGGAGTAATGGGGCTCATAAGGACTTTGCCTTTTGGAAGGACTAACATTACAATCAAATCCAAACTAACTACTCAGCAACAGTTTTTTGCCTTGACATCTTTGTCTCTTTAAATTATTATGTGTGTAGTGTATTTTATTTGTGGTTTTATGAATATGTACATTACTTACAGAACATACCTGGCAGTCTGGATACCAATACCTCAGGGCATTTATTGGCAGTGTTTGGTTAATTAACTTCCTATGTGAGGTCTGAGTTCACAGTTGTGACAATGTAAAACTGGGAAAACCTCAGAGAAACCTTTGCATTCTTATGGGCAGCATCTCCCATTCTCTTATTTCTGTAATTGCTTCCCTACCACTCAAATGAATCTAACGAATTGGAGTTCAAAGAGTTGTGGAGTTACAAATGCTATTTCTCAGCCCTCAGGGTAACTGTTTTGTCCTTTATCATGATAAAGGACAAAAGGATAAAACATCCTCCAATATTTTTAAAAATGTATCCCCTAGTTTGTACTTTAACTCATCCTTCATACAGGGGATGTTAGTGAGACAAGAAAAAGTCTCTGACAGATATTTATTTACCCAAGCCACAGATTATCAGGAGGGGACAGGAACCATTTAGCATGTTACCAGGAGGAAGAGCATTTAGAAGCAGCTAGAAGTTTCCTTTGGTTTGTCACCAGCTCCAGTGTTTGAAGATGTAACACACCTCTGAGTGTATTCACCTCTGTCCTGTGGGGACTAGCTGAAGTGTTTCCTGTCAGGGTCCAGTATCAATAGCACTCTGAGGGGTCTCAGTGACCCCTATAGCCTGTGCTCAAGTGGACAAGCAGCCAGATGGTCACACATTTCTGCATTCTTTCACTGTGTTTTTCCAGCATTAGATATACATGGTGTCATCTTCGTCTTGCAGATCTAAAGGGAACAAAGCTCTTGAAGAGCAACTTACATGACAAGAATCAACGTGGTGAATCTGCAAAAATTAACTTGATTACCAAGGGAAAGAAAAATCTGGAGAGGTTTCAGGGTTTTTTCTGGGTTTTAAACTCTTGTAAACAATAAGCATATAAGCTGCTTAAAGCCATTATCTTCATAGGGATAGAAACATTCACATTTTTATTATATGCATTTAAAATAGTCATCTTAGACTGAGCAGTCAGTATAATCCTAATAATTTGCAAACAAAATAAGTGCTATATTCTGGAGGTCTTCAACAGACCCAATATTTGTTAACAAGCTTAATTTTGAGGACAAACTGTGAACTCTGCTTAATGACTCCTAGGTCTTCAAAAGATTGAAATGTCAAAAGGGAGGAGAGGAGAGGAGAGGAGAGGAGAGGAGAGGAGAGGAGAGGAGAGGAGAGGAGAGGAGAGGAGAGGAGAGGAGAGGAGAGGAGAGGAGAGGAGAGGAGAGGAGAGGAGAGGAGAGGAGAGGAGAGGAGAGGAGAGGAGAGGAGAGGAGAGGAGAGGAGAGGAGAGGAGAGGAGAGGAGAGGAGAGGAGAGGAGAGGAGAGGAGAGCTCAGACCACAGGTACTGTCTACAGGCCATATCTTTTCTTTATGGACTGCAGGCTACCATGATCAACCCTTTAAAGCTACAGTAGATTTCCCAGTGCCTAGAGAGAGCAGACCAGGCACACTGGTGCTGGTCAGCTGAACAGTTAATGTCACACCCTCAGCCCCATCGCATTGCTGTTCAAAAATATGGAAAAGCACATGCAGCTTTAAGTGCTTCGAGTTCTGACTGTGTGGAAGGTGGCAGATTTATGGTGTCTTATATTGAGTAAGAGGAATAGATGGAAAAAATACAGTTTAGGATCCTCAGACTAGGCAATGGTCTATGAAACAAGTATATAGCAGTATTTAACAGAAGGTAGTTTTTAATTACATTGTTGAAGAGAAAGTATATAAAAATGTCCCCATGCATCACTGAGAAAGAAAATCATATATTTATCTGGTATCTCCCATGACCAATTCTATACACAAAATACACCCAAAACCCAGTGATTGGTAGATTCACTGGTGAACCTCACAGAGAACCCACCTGGCTTAGCTCTAGAATTGGCTAAGCCAACACCCCTCCAGGATCTGGAACCAGCTTTTGTGTCTTGGATTTCTCTATCTGAAAATTTCAGATTTTTAAAAAATTATTCATCATGTTTAGTTTTCAATTTTTCAAGAAATGTTGCTTTTTTATTCCTAGGGAGGATTCAGTTTAATTAGATACTGATTAACTTCTCCTAATGACCAGACATATTATTTCCAGCGCCAAGATCTACAACAAGGGGACAGATCATAATCTAACTTGTTCACTCTTGTCTAACTCTTAATTCATAAATAGCCAAAAGCCTGAAAAATATTTGTAGAACCATGTCTGATAAAATGTATTTACAATTTCTTTTTTCCTCGTCATGTTACAGTCACTCAGCCTTTGCTCACTACTGCTGAATGTATTTTATTAGCTGGATTGTGTCTGGGTATCAGTTTAGGAGGGTCTGAAAGCTTCACTAAAACTCTGGCATAGCACATTTTTTGCCAAATATTTTAGATTCATTAAAAAGTTGAAGATATCAAAGCTTGAGACACTTCTCTCCTTTTTTCTATCATCATCTATGGGCTCCTTTCATCTCCTTCCTCCTCCTCTGTGTTCGTCTACTCCTTTAATCTCTCCCCTGCTCTTCCTTTCGCCATCAGAACAGGAATGTGTGAACATTTATCTGTGTCCTTGCTAGCATGAGCATTCTTCCACCCTCTCTCCAACCATTTCCTACCACTTCACGAACAAAAGAACTCTCAGAAATTAGCACATCTTATTTTCACTCAAAATCTTCTCAGCCTAAAATTCAGAGCTGAATAAAACTCAGCGTTCTGAACACTGCACAGGGCCCAAGGTTTAGAAGTGCAACAGCTCTCTAAATGAAATGGAGAACTGGAGAGAAATAAGTTAAAAGGACACAAGAAACCTCCCTACTTAGACACAGCCCCTCCTTGACCCAGCTGTCTGGTATTTGTAAATGTTTTCAATCAATTCCACTTTTTATCATGCCAGCCCACATTACCTAGCTCCAATTTTGCTCTGGGCAGCAGTACATCTGTGCAACACAGCATGCTGAGGCCTGAGGATCTCTAATTAGGAACTTAACACCTCTAAAACGTTCTGTGTGGGCTCATCACAATTAGAACTTGCTGCTGTTTCCCCCATGGCTGTGCTGGGCTGAGATGGCTTCCTTGCATGACCTGTGACTTCCAGGTGCCTGTCTTGGTTTTCAGCTTCCTCACAGTCCTGAGTGCTTCTTACAACATGACTATGTCCTTCTCTGCCCCTTCTAGTCTATTCAAAAATGTTTCAAAGCAGAATATTTTCTCTTCAGTGGCCTGAACAATTGAAAAAGAAGCATGACTTCAATAATGGAGATATACATATATATATAAAATGAAACACAGAGTGGCTGGATGCATGCAGCAGTTATGGCAGAAGGTGTTTCTGCTCCTGGGCAGTTCTGCCCCTGTCCCTCTGGCCATGGCCCTCTCCTCCTGCAGCTGCCCAGCAGTTCCAGGGAGGTGTCCTGGCCACATCCCGGGCTCCTGGGCTCTCCCGTCCCAGCAGAGCTGCCTGCAGGTCTCTGGGAAAGCTGGCTGCACATCCCAGTTCTGAGAGCAGAAACTCGGGAAAAGTTGACTGCTTGTGGGTGACCACTAGAGGGAAATGTTGCTCTGTTAACCAGACTACTTTGAAGGCACTTTACTGCATTTTTATCTTTATTACCATTATTTTTTTAAGAGGAAATATGTGAAATGTATGTTCTACTTTTTAATAATTTGTTCACTGCTTTTTACAAGAGAACAATTTCGATTTAAATATTAATTTTCTTAAAACAGAGGTTTATATTTAACACAGTCCAGTCAGAGTGAAATGAGTCAGGCTTACTGTCCTAAGTGCATGAATCTGTCCTTTCCCTCAAGTTAAAGACTGAACACCTTTTGCTATCTGATTCGTTTTTCTTGCTGAAGGTTTACCAAAGGAATATAGTTTCAGTTTTCACTCTCTTCTGAATACAAAGGTTGAAACCTATGAAATATTTTCTTATTTTCACAGGTAAAAGTGCTGTGATCCCAGAGTAAGAAAATTTCCATTAATTAAGTTACAGGTTTTTGACTCACGACTACAGCCTTTGTCTCTGAGTCTTTAAGTAATTTATTGAAACATACTGCAATGATAAATCATAGTGGGATATTCCAGTGTACACAGTCATTAAGCACTTGGGAGTGCGTGACTTCCTGATATGATATGTCTGCATTTTTAAATAAACACATGCCTGTATTCTCCTGATGCTTGTGTACTGCAAGCACCTCCTGTTTGAGTGCCCAGCACAGTGAGACAAATTGCTAAACTCTAACAGCATGGTCAGCAATAAAATATCCAGGGAAAAGCAATAAAATCAGGCGTCCCCAAAAAATCTGAAGATGTTAACAAAAAAGTTTCTTCACAATATGAAATACAATCAGAAGATTGTATTGTGGTGTCTATATATATATATGTATTTTTTTAAGTGTGAGTGCTAAGAGTCAAGTATGTGGTAATAATTTGGACTTTTTGAAAAGTATGATTTGAAAATTATTTGAGGTGTTTCATAATGAGAAGTAGTTTTTAAAAACAAACTAGTATTCTTAAAACAACATGTTCATATGCATTGAATTGCTTGAATCATGACAAAAAGAACAAGTAAACATAACACAAGTGTGGATAATTTTAAAGGAATTATGGCTTATTGTAGCAGGGGGGTTAATACTTACCTATTTTTTTAAGCTTGATCTTAAAAATAAAAATTTGTGGAGGGTTTTTTGTTTGTTTTTTCCCACTCTGTAAGGGATTCATATATTTTCTGATCTCATTCAGACAGCAGCTCTAAATCATCCTTCCGCAAACTATTTCTGAGCTTGCCTAATGCTACAATGAAGCCATCCTCGTTATGTTATGCCAAGCTACTGCCAGGTATAATGAGAAGTTTTGGATGTAACTTCCACAACTTATGAAAGCCCAGATTTTGTTTGTTGCAGTATTTGGTGCCAGATTCATCCAAGATGCAATTGAATAAAATTTATGAAACTTGATGTTTACCATCACTAAGTAAATATTGTAACAGACAGTAGTAAGTGTTGATCACTCAGTAACAACTAATGCTAGATGATGGAAGCTGTTAATTATGGGTTGTAATGAAAGAAGGTAGAGGAATTTTTTTTTCATATGATGAATAGTTCATCTTTGTTATTGGCTGAATACACAAGCAAAGCAAAAAGCACATGAAATTTCCATTTCTTCTCACCTTGAAAATATGTCTCCTGATTTCTATGATAAATACTTCAGTTTTAAGAATATGCAGTAGTAGCCAGTCCTCTAGGAGAGATGGAGGGAAAAGGTAAATGTTAGCACAGGAATTCACCCCATTGATCAAAATTGCTTTTGGATGGTGCATCCTCTTCTACTCTGTGTGAGCCCCTGCCTTGCTTCCATCAGGCTGCCAGGTCCAGGGGACAGTCAGACCACACTGGTCCTTCTAAAAAGGCAGAATGGATGTCTTCTGCAGCATATTTGAGAAGTGTCAATACCTTGATTTTCATAGGTTTATTATTCACATTGCAGGTAGTTTCTGGAGAAAATCATACTGAAATAAGTGGCTCCATCACAGTGGGGGAGTTTGGTCTTTCATTTCCTGAGTTTGGATCTTAAATGCTTTTAGGCACTTACATACCCTGGAGACACTTTTTACACTGTTCTGATGGGCACAGTACAAACACTAAAATCGACAAACAGATTGAAAATCAGTACTCTCCTCATGTGTGTTATTTAAACTGCTAAAAGGATAAAAACTTCAATTTGTTCCCCAACAAAACTATATTGTTGCTAATATTTTCTTCTGATCAGTCAGAAGAAAAGATCAGTCATTTATTGCTTGTATTGGTCTGGTGTATTAGCATGTCTGTTAAAAAGAAAGCATGATTTTAAGTGCAAATTTGGTAAAGATTGTTTCTGATCTAAAGCTCACCTATAGAGAATGTGCTTTTTGTATCATGAGATCTAATTATATTCAACAATTTCTGTGAATATAGTCATCCAACAATCTTTGTGCAGCTGGGAACTCTGGACCACAGGATGAATTTTGCTTATTCTTGGAACAGAAATAAGTCAGCAAAGTATTACTTGATGCACAAGTAAAATCTGATAAACCACATAATAACAATAAAAGGGGCGGGGGGGAAGTGACTCTTGCTCTTCATTTAGGTAGTACGACACAATGTGCATTATCAGAAGCTGATGTGTTCAAATATGTTCAAACATTCAGCCAGGATGTTCCTTCCTACACATAATCCAGGTTAACATTTCAAAATGTTTGTGTTAATACTCTAATTCAAAAGGACGTTTCTATGACAGGTTGACCCAGACAGCCCATCAAGTCACTTATGGTTTGGTCTCCATTAAGTCCATACCTGCACAAGCAGAAAAGATCACATTTTAATTATTGTTGGAAATTAAGTTAAACACCAGAAAATAGGTTCTTTCTACATGAAAATATTTTTTAAAAATGGGCGTGGGGGGAGGTTTTTTCTGACTTCGTATATTTGAGATTAAAAAAATGCATTATGCACAGCATTAAATTCTGCTACCTCTTTCCTACTGAAGATTCTCAATTTAAGTTTGATCCATTCCATTATTTTCCTGCAAGACAGCCATCATTATCTAAATGCACGGTCTTAGACAACTGGAAATAAACTGAAAGGTAATATTATTGAAAGGAATATTTGGCTATGTTTTAAGTGGGCTATTCATATTAGAAAAAACCCACGTTTTTCATTTTAGCTATAAAACAAGCTACTCCCAGCTCTTTTCCCTGGACATTGCAAAGCAACCATCTAGAACATGCTTTGAGACTGACAACTTTCTTCCAAATATGGGTAACATTTTAATTTTCCCTAGACCATATTTGAAGTCCTGTTATAAAATGTGTAGGGATCAAAATCCCTCCTTCTGAGCCAAAACATTAAGAGCCAAGTGTTTTAAAACTTAAGATGACCGAATGCCAGGCAGATTACGCACCTAAAGTTCCATGCAGATGTACTCCACAGGCAGCATTTAAACTCTGTTTGGGAATGTCTGAGAGGTCGGAAGGAAATCTTTTGCCTGGAAGGAGAAACATGCAGAGTGCACCTACCTTCTGTATATCCATTCATAAGCTCTGTGCCTGGATATAAAGAAATAGGAATACATAAATCAATTATAGAGTCTAGTGGAAAATAAAAAAAAAAAAAACTGCCTAATTTCTCAAACCAAGGAGAAAAGCTAACATCTCATGTTATTTCCATCTTCTCAATTAAAACCACTGTAGTGTAGATTACATAGGTACTGAAGTATAGTTTATACATGGGAGTAGCTGAAAAATTCAGCAATTGCACAAATGATTACAAAAGAGGCCTTCCTTTCATAACAACACAAAATGCTGTTAATTCACTTCAAATTAGAGAGCCCACACTCAAGTCAGTTTGTGTGGCAGAAGGTATATTCATGAAGGTGTATTCATGGGGGTGAAAGACATACCCAATTCAAAATTAGTTGTAATGCTCTATGATGACTGGACTTCATTCAAAATAGGCATTTCTCAAACACATATTCTTTAAACTTTGTCTTTGTAAGTGCAAGGTACAATAGTTTCCAGAAGATTTGTCTCTATTGTACTGAACAGATGCCCTTAATTAATTAAATGAGCACCCATTAAGGAACTCAAGGATGGCATACTGTGATCCCATTGCCTCAATAATGGACTTCCCACGCCTTCACAAAGAGGAGAAGCTGTGGGGATGGAGAAACTTCTCAAAAATCTCTGAAAAAAGGGAATTACCATCAGCAAATATGATGTCCTTATACAGAAGGCTGTTCCAACTCATCTATGAAACATTGAAAGTGACAGCATTCTCCACCTGAAATCTTCCAGCTTCCAGTTTCCTCATTTCACTAGGACTGAAAGACTGAGTTTCCTCCTAATTTCAGTCACTACCTTAAATTTGTTTCAGGTAATTTTTTTGGAAGTTTTGAACAGGATCAGGGAGGTGACTATTGTGTCCCAACTCCTGAGTGAGGACTCTTAAGGGCATTATCCTTTAATTATAAAGACATAAATAAAGCTTACATATTGCATTGGAAATCTAACATTTCTTTTTCCTTGCACCCAAAATGTTGCAGTGATAACTGAAATACCATTAATGTAGCAAAAAGATGCCTCTCCCACAACATGGCTGCTGGGAAGACCAGCTAAAGAATTAAACAAAAGAAAGTCTATCACTTCAGGAAACCCTCATTGTTATGGAGGCTCTGGAGCTGTCATCTGAAGGACAATTCAACATAAAAACACAACTTGGCAGACAGAAGAATAAATTTCCTCTGAATGATGCAGAGCTTGGGACAATGCAGTCATACTACAGTGAACCTTAGGAACATACCTTTCATAGAAATGTCAGGTTCTTTCTGTTCCCATGGACCAAGAGCTCCTGAAGGAGACATGTCCAACCTTTCTGCTCTCAAAGAAATTGATAATACCAGAATGCTAAGCAACCTCTCTCAGTATTTATTAATCAGAAGTGTATGTTTGCATTTCTCCACTTCTGTTACACTTTAATATCTATGGAGCAATAAATATTCACTTAAGAAACTACCACAATGCGTCTAATGTCTACATTTTGATAATTCATAGAGTGGAAGAAAAATTAAGAGTTTATTTGTGTTAGTTAGTCCTCTACACCATTTCTTTTCCTGGCTTCCAACAAACCATAGCTCTGGATCTTACTGAGCACCAATATCTAGAAGGTTCAATGCATATACCAGTAACAAATAATCCCCTCTTCCATAATGCTTTAGGCCCTTTTTGAGTTCTCTAAAAAAGAAGAGAACTTTCTCTCTTCTATAGAAGAGACACTAGTGTCATGTGGCTGATTATATTCCTGTGTGAAAAGGATCCTTTTCCCTGATTTAAGATTTTGGATTTATAAATTTTACTTCTGCAATTCTGCTGAACCCCATCATATCTGTATCTTGCAGATGAGAGATATGGAAGTCATTCCAAATGGATGCTATTTTGAATTGACTACTCTTTACCAACATCCAAACCATTACCTTATGACAAATGCACTTTTTTAGTGGTGGCCGAGACAAAGAAAACTTGCTGATTTTCAGATTTTGGCACGAGCTTTGATGACCAGCAGTTTCAAAAGACATCTTTGAACATATTCAGTAAGTAGGATCAAGATAAAAGAAGTGTGACACCATAATCTCCGTTTTACAAAGTATACACTACAGCTTAATCTTAAATTAACCGTAGTTAATTCAAAATTTAGATCTAAATCTAAATATAATATTTAACTCTAAATCTAGAGTTATATATATGGAAAAAATTTTAAAAGTGGAAAGGCATTTTAGGAGCAAAATTCCCAGTGACTTTCAGTGAATATGTGATCCAAAATCACTCAGACACCTTTGAATAACTCACACATAGGCCCCAGACTTGCATTGTAAAAAATTTAGGACATTTTCAGCTGCAGGAAATTCTTCAACTTTTCTCCTAAAAAATGACTTGGCCTTGTGCAGGAAGAACTTTGCTCCAATAGAGTGTTCTAAAGCATATCTAAAGTTAAAATATATTTGCAAGAATTTTCAGAGAATCAAGAGGTCTGCTTTATATGTGTTCCATTATTTGCTTATTGGTGTTAACTGTCAATGAACATTATATTAATCTCTTTCTCTTTGTGTGTATATATATTTATATTAAATATCTAATTAGTATGAATATTCCATAAAATCAGCAGTTTTACCATTTTATCAAAATATTCTTCTCAGGGATTTATGGCCATTGGGAATACAAGTGTATCCCTAACATTGTCCATCTGTTTCTGTAAAACAGCACAGGCAAAGTGCCAAAAATGGTTTCTGGAGCAAAGAGTTGTTCTCCTCAAAATGTTTCTGGAGACCCATTGTAACAATGAACCCTCAAAATGAAGCCTGTTCTTGAAGCTCCAGGGAGTGGCACAGCTGCTGACACGATTGACACTGCCTGAGCCCCCTCACCTGAGAGTGGCCCAGCAGTTTGCTGGTCTGCATAGTGAGGACAGGCATGTGTGACTTCATGATGCTCATGGAGAATTTGCCTTGCTTGATTGAACACTGCACTTCCTGATCAGTGTAAAGAGCATCACTGAAGTTTCTGTTATGACTATTTACAAAAAGCGTGGAGTACCTCATCTGGGCTGTCAAGAGAGAAGTCATGTAAAAAAACAAGCCTTGTTAATTTTAGACAGAATCAAGTTTGGGATGATCCAAAACAGCAAGGTTGTCATGTTGCTCTCTTTCAAAAGGTACCTCTGGGCTTTTATGAGAGGACATTTAAATTCCATTGACATCCTAGAAGCAGAAGCACTCTAATTTTTACACGTAGTAGTGAGTGGCAGCAGTTGTGGTGACCCCTCTCTGTGTTCCCAGGACAGTTTGCACGAAGGTGGCTGTGCAGCACAAGCAGCAATGGGGTAATGCTCTGTGTCCTAGAGCAGGCACAGACTTATTGTCAAATTGTCTGACAAATGACAAATTGTCATTTGATCTCAGGGAATGCAGACTATTCCAGGATGGGAGCTCATGAATGCTCCATAAAATGGTGCCACAACTGGCCAAAATGCTGGATAGCTCTGAGACAGTCTCTCTTGTGACACTGCTTTCATATTACCTCACAAACAGCCATACCCTGTCAGCAATAAGATCTGCTGCATGTTTCAAATCACAACACTTAACCATTGTGAAAGTGTAAGCTAGCTGCAGACATCTGACTATCAGCTCAGACAAACAAAATAGCACTTCAGTGATCTGCTGAGCTGTGTTGATTAGTTGTAAACCTTTTTCTTAACCTTTCAAATAATTCTTCTACAAACTACTGTGAGCAACTTCCCCTCAAATCGTGTTTTCAACACATCATTCTAACGGCATTCACCCACATCAATAAAATTATCTTCTCTGCAGTAACTAAGGATATTAAGGATTAAGAAGAGAGAGAAAAATGCAGGAACTAGACAGATGCATGTGGGACTAAAAACTCCTTCCCAAACATCTTTCCAGCAAGAAATAAAGATACTTACTTTGGATAAAGTCCCACTGGGGACCATCACATCCCACTTACACCTACCTTTTGCCATCTCTACTCTTTAGGAAAATGCCTCAATGCCACAAGACACACAACATAACCCACTTACTGCTAAACAAGTTGGGACTGCAATTAAAAGCAGGAGGAGACCAAATTGTTATAAATTATGATTAATGTACTCTAGTCTCAGTTATTGGTGGAAGTGCAATGTAGAAGCTGCAGAGAAAAATGCTGATGTCTTCTGCAAAATTTTGAAATGAAGT